>NC_083874.1:40915897-41218928 GCF_032452875.1 Bos javanicus
GGACTGGGGAGCCTGGTGGGCTGCTGTCTGTGAGGTCGCACAGAGTCAGACACGACTGAAGTGACTTAGCAGTAGCAGAGTTTGGGAAAATCATATGATCCCTAGGGCTCATTCTGCTTATCTATAATGTGAGAAAGATAATATCAATCTTGAGGCTGGTTCCATGTGATAGCATAGATGATGTAGCCACTTAGGTTTGAGTAGAAATAAAAGATAACTAGAAGTGGTTTGAGACAAATAATGGAATCATCATATTAATATTTGTTATTATATTAAAAATTAAAACATGATTAATTATGAAATTTGTTTTTGCTTTTAAATTAATGAAATCAAATTTACTAGTTTTGAGTGTTGACCAAAAAAAACAGACATGAATATTTTACATCCTTCTTGCTTCACTGAGGTCATTTTCATTAGTAGATGTATTTTTAAATTATATGTACAAATAAAATGTCATATCAATATACTGAGACTTCACAGTATAGGTATTAATAGTAGTTTTCATTAATTTTCTTTGCTGCATAGCAAATTACCACACACTTAGCTACTTAAAATCACATCCATTTGCTTCTGTTCTTCAGATCTGATAATCACATGGGATCAGCTAGTTTCTCTGCTTAAGATTTTATTAGATTAAAATCAAGGTGTTGACCAGACTGGACATCTCTAAGGGGTCTAGGGAAAGGTCCACTTGCAAGCTTATTCAGTCTGATGATGTAAAGCAATTCCTTGCAGTTGGAGGACTGACATCCCCATCTCCTTGTTGATTATCAGTTGGAGGTTCTTCACCTTTCTCCTCCAGTGTGGCCCACTCCATCTTCAAAGGCAGCAATGACATATCAAATGCAAATCTCCCTGATTTTTCCTTCTACCACCAGACCAATAAGCAAAGAACTGTATCTGATTTTAAAGGGTGATTAGATTAGAACCCACTCATATAATCTCCCAGTTGTCACATAACAGAATCATGAGATAACCACCTGGGTCTAAAGGTCATGAAGTTCCTCTTAGAATTCTTCCTACCATAGTAACATAGCTTTTAAAGTGGTGTGTTTTAGATCAATGTAATTTTTCTATAGGCTTTGGAAAGAAAAAGAATCCCAAGGGAGTTATAAATTGTATTTTAAATGCAGATATTCCAAAGAGTACCCAAGTGCTGTGGATAGAGATAAAAGGAATCTAAATGGTTATGAACTTGGTTTGTCTTATCATCAATGGTTATGGTTTAATTGGGGCAGTAATTAGTCCTGGATCATGCAGACATAACAGAGGAATATACTCAAACTCAAGAAAGCATCTGCAAGATGAAATACTTATTTTTTTTTATCTCTATGAGTTATTAGAAGGAGAGTAAAGAATGGTGTGACAGTCATTAATATCATGGGTTCTTGAGTTTTCACGAGTCTTTTCTGTTCTTTTACATGTTCCACAAAATTGTTTCCACAGTTGACATAAAATTGGATCCTGCAACTGCACATCCTAGCCTCCTCTTGACTGCTGATCTGCGCAGTGTGCAGGATGGAGAACTGTGGAGGGATGTCCCCAACAACCCTGAGCGATTTGACACATGGCCCTGTATCCTGGGTTTGCAGAACTTCTCATCAGGGAGGCATTACTGGGAAGTCATGGTGGGAGAAAGAGCAGAATGGGGCTTAGGTGTCTGTCAAGACACAGTGTCAAGAAAGGGGGAAATCACACCATCCCCTGAGAATGGGGTCTGGGCCATGTGGCTTCTGAAGGGAAGTGAGTACATGGTCCTTGCCTCTCCATCAGTTCCTCTCCTCCACCTGGAACGGCCTCGCTGCATTGGGATTTTCTTGGACTATGAAGCAGGGGAAGTCTCCTTTTACAACATCACGAGTGGGTCTTTTATCTACACGTTCAACCACCTGTTCTCTGGTTTTCTTCGACCTTATTTTTTCATCTGTGACACAACGCCTCTTATCTTACCACCTATGACAGAAGTGGAATTAGAAAATTGGACATCCAGGGGTCATTCTGACTCTGCCTCTGATATCAGAGATGATTCTTCCTAAGATTGTGTTGCTGAGATACACCCCAAGCCTAGCAAAGTCTTCTGCAATAGAATGGAGCCTATAGTATATACATATGTGAAGGCTCAACAGATGTCCCCATTTAGGTCAGCTGTTTACTCCTTGTCACTGTGGAAATTTTCCCATAGGAACAAAAGGGAAAGTATATGTTATATGTGTTTGAATAAAGATTGTATAATAATTTTAGAAATGAAGCAGTCTTATCACTGTTTTCCCAAATGGCTCCACATACTTTTTTGATGAGGTTTTCTTCAAATGAATGGACTTTGTATTAAACAAAGATATCTATACATTTATTTTAATTTCTCATTCCTTTTAATATCTCTTCATTCCAAGTCTTCCACATATTAAGAATTAGAAATAGAAATTCTTAAATTGGTTCAAAACAGTCCAATATTGTTCTAACGTCAGATCCCTAATTGTTTCATCTTTTCTTTCTCTCTCTCCTCTTTTTCTCACTCTGGGCCCTGCCTCTTTCTGTCTCTGTCTCCCTCTCTTTTTTCTTTATTGCTTCTATGTTTTTTTTTGCTTTATATCTCATCATTTAACCTCCATTTCCTTCTAGATTAATATATTCAGAACCATCCCTTTATCTATTCATGATTCCTACGACTATTTAATTATTCTTTAAATCCTCTTTATTCAGGGGTCAATTTCTGAGAGTGATGCAGTTCATTCCTCTGATTATATCACTGAGTCCAATGCCATACCTCTGACAAGAACATTTTCCTTTTTCTTTGGATATATTTTTGATTGCAATATAATTGGTTTATAATATAAGCCAATGTTAGTTTCAGGTATTCAGCATGGATACTTTTTTATTTTTGAGTAGAAATTTCTCAGAATTATGATTCAACTAGTTATTTGACCTAGTCATTTTCTAGTTGTAAAACTTCAATTCTTTCTTTTTCTCTCAGACTCATTTACTTAGTATGATTTTTATAATGTGGGACAATGATATTGACCTTACAATATTTTGGGAAATAATTGAGTTTGTGATTTATAGGATTGCTTTAAATTCAACTTTGCCTCTTAAATACAATATGAAAATGACCATAATGATGAAATGATAATAATATTTGACTTATTTTTAGTGTATATTCTATATATTCCAAACAAAATTCTTAAAAATTATTGAAAGTTAACTATGCTTCCATCTTCTATATATATATATTTGATGAATACTTGCTAACCAAATGCTTAAATGCTAAATGTTGAAATGTTAAATAATTATTCATTAATAGAAACCTTAGATGACATTACCTAACAAGACTTTTTGATTTTTAAGGAGCTTTTCTCTTCCAGAGAAGTTTCTTTGACTAAAATCTTTCACATACTTTACAATAACATTAATGATATGGCTTTCTTTCTATAAACATATTTCTTTTCAGACATTTTTACATTTGGAGGAGCATTTATGGATTATAATAATTTTAGCAATGGGGAAATGTCATCAAACTGTATTTCCAGATGGCTTTACATATTCTAATGATGGGGCCTTGTATTAAACAACGATTTCATATTCGATACGTTTATGTTTGATCACGAGCAAACTATTCCTCTGTCTCTTTTAGAAATAGAGGTAATAATAACGTACTTTACATCCCTCTTGTTGATATTTTACATACAATGCACACCCTAGGCCTTTTCCACTCATGATCTAAGTAGAAAGCTGGGTCTCAGTTCACACTTTCCCATCATCAGGGCTTAAATGGGGCCTGGAAACTTACTATAACTCCTGAGTGTTCATGTCACTATAGGGTCTATAGTGGCATAGCATCTATGACAGGAGCTTGAGACATAGAACAAACACTCAGGACAGTAGAGCCCCTTTCCCAAAAGGATCAAGAGGGACAGGGTCACTGGTCTAAGATCATGTCACGCCTGGGGGCTCCACCCATTCACCAGGACAAGGAAGCCTCATGACCTCAGGCCTGCTACCCTCTTCAAGGGGTGAAAAGGGAATCTCAAGAATGCCTCCTCCCCAGGAAGCTAACATCCCAGTGTCTACTGTCTCTTTTTAACCCTATTATCTCATTGTGCATCCTCTTATGATTTATGTCAGTTACTAAGCCAACTTAAATCTTTCTTCATCCCTTGTATTCCACGTTTCACAAAGCTTTGTGCATCTCCTATTATAACCCCTATTTTTTGCCTTCTCAATTCCATACACACGCACACACTCAAACACAATACACAGAGGCTTTTCCAGTGGATGACAACTCCATTTTTTCAATTACTCAGGCCAACAATCTGGTTAACTCCTTTCTTGATTTTACTTTCTCATACTAGTCTGTCAGTAAACTCTGTTGGCTCTACCTTCAGAACGTATCTAGAGTTCAGCCAGCTCTAACCACTCTACTGTTGTAACCATGGTCTGAACATCCATTCTCTCCCTCTGAGTTATTAGGTTCCTAATAGCAATCCTGGCTGTACTTTGGCCCCTCCATGTCCCTTTTCAATGCAGCAGCCAGGCTGATCCTTTTAGCACCAAGATTGTAGTACCATTGCTATTACCTTCTATTCATCTTAGAGTTAAAGCCAAAATCTTTATAACAAACCCTCAGACCCTAGAAGATCTGAGCACAAGTTTCTCCTCTGACTTCCTCCCCTTACTTCCCTTTTTATTCTTCTCCATCTATCCTGGCATCCTGGCTGGGTTTACACCAGACCAGGCACTTGCTACCATCGAGCCTTTCTCCCAACTGTGCCTTCCACCTGCAATTTCCTTTTCCCTGATGTTTAATTCATTTGCTTTCTTTCCTTCATGTTAGTGTTAGTCGCTCAGTCATGTCCATCTCTTAGTGACCCCATGAACTTAAACCTGCCAAGACTCCTGTGACTATGGAATTCTCTAGGCAAGAATACTGGAGTAAGTAGCCATTCCATTCTCCAGGAAAGAGAAGGGATAGAACCTGACCCAGGGCTAGAACCCATGTCTTCTGCATTGCAGGCATATTCTTTACTGCCTGAATCACAAGGGCATGCTCAAATCCTGCTTTTTAGTGAGAACCATACAACCTGACCTATCCCAGAGCTCACCCAGAGTTCACCCTCCAACTTCCCTTTGTTGGGTGCAATGGAGGCACTTTTCTTCAATATACTACTTATTGGCTTCTAATATATTATATTGTCCTATTTATTAAATATTTATTTACTTGCTTTTGCCTTTTCTGGATAGATTGTAAGCATCCTGAGGAGAGGGATCACTGTTTATTGATAATGATATGTCTGACGTATCTCAAACAACTCACTGGTTTTTATGTGGTTATAACTCAATGCACATTTGTTGAATAAATAAATGATTAACTTTTGTTAAGCAGAATTAAGTGATGGATCTGAAAATATTTTATGAAATATAATATAATGGTATTATTATTATTACTAATTTATAACTAGAGAAGCACCGATCAATAAAGCTTAATGTCAAGTGTTAAAAGAGTAAACCAATTTTTAAGTGTAGAAGAAATTTGAATAAATTTGTAGAGATACTGGTTCCAGTGACATGATGAATTGCTATGCCCAGGTTCCATTGAGCCACTTGTAGCTTTGATTCCCTATGACAATACAGTGACAACTTTAACTCATTCATTGCCTTGTATGCATTCCATATGCAAATTTTCATACTAAGAATGTGGGGAGCATTATATAAGTTATATGGAATAAAAATTTTGTAGAAACCAACTTTTCCATGCTTTGTGAACTCCTTTTTGTTTTAACTGCACTATAGAGCCACCTTCTCTCCCTCCAGTACTCTCCCCACTGTCACTTCCCTTCAACCATCTATCTCTAGTTATCTGCTGGACTTTTTTTTAGGCCAAATCATTATAAAAAATGACTAAAATCATAAGGAATGATTACAAAGTCAATCTCAAACATTAGGTTCTAGCTTTTCTGAAGCTATAACTCTCCAGAGTCGTGTTTATAGTTTATCAAAAGACTAGATGATTCATTCAAATAACTAATTTGATCATTTTCCCCATGTCCCACTCCTGTGAGTGGTTTGTCTTGTGAATTAACTAGTTAGCTAATATTCTAGCATGTTGAGAAGGCGCTGAATGAAGGGAACTAGTGTGGGGCTGATTGGGAACAGGAAGTGGAAAAGTTTCATCCTCAGGCAGAAGGAACTGAGCTAATTTACAGTGGTGATATTGAGGCTTATTGTCCCAAAGGGCAGATAAATTGGGAACACTGGGATTTATTAAATCTGTCTGCTCTCCAAGAATTGACTCCTTAATGTACATTTTGTGTGTGCTTCTGGGGTCTTCTGCAAATTTACCTTTTTTATTATAAGAGGGAAGGATGGAAGTGATCTGTATCTATATAAAAAACATATTCTACAAACCTATAAGTTCTACACATTTTCCTATGTTGAATATTTCACTCTTTACTCTGTGGCTCTGTAGCTATGTCTTCTCAAAAGATCCCAGATTATTATTTTGCTAAATCCCCTAACCAATTGATTCAAACTAGCCTGGTTTTCTCTGATACTGTCTGACCATTTTCAGGGACTCAATTGCTATTCATTTATTGACTTTTATTATTTATATTTTGAAAAAAATTTAGCCTTGGGGTGTCACATCACTTAAATAAGAACATTAAAAGCACAGTCATATATACATAGTCTAATAAATCAAGAGTTCCTGGTAATTGCTTAATTTTACCCTAGTTACTTTTTGAAACTAAAGTATAAATCCACTATGCTGACATCTTCGCTTCAAATCCTAAGTAAATAAATAAAATCAGTTGCCCTACTGGTTCCTTAAATTAATAATAAAGTTCTAAATTAACCATTGCACCTATCCAATTTTTCAGCTGTCTAGGTCAATGAGTCCTTTCTTTTTCATGAAAAAAAATTCTTAGGAAAAAAATGACAAAATACTTTTGCAGTATTATCAATAGAACTAAGGGAAAAAAATTATTCTTCCAAGTAGAATGGGACTGATTATACTTTGGCTAATTTTTAGATACATGATAATTCTCAGGAACAGAGAAAGGAAGCAAATATTCCGTCTATATTTATGGAAGAAAAATTGAGTCTCCAATTTTACTTACGTAAAGTAATAAGTCCTTTTCATATCAAGGAACAAATTTTCATAGTCCTCATTTTCTGTCTGGACCCTATGGGAGATTATAGAGTTTGATGTGATGTATACCTACATCACACCTCAGTGTATGTACTAATGACCCCTGTGGGTTCAGAAATTTCCCTAGAGGTTGGGGCTGTTGAGAAAACCAGACCACTGGTCCATCTCCAGTCTTTCTCAGGAGAACTGCATCTTATTGTCATCAGCATAAACTCCTCTACACAAATATTGTGGTCCACTTCACTTATAGAGGAATGGGCCAACCCAAGAGAAGTGCCTTTATTTCCTCCCACATCTGGAATTGCACTTGGCTGGAGCACCTGTGTGCACACAGGCGGGAGTAAAACAACTTACAATCCTCCTATAATAAGATCCACACATTTTGACTTCTGACTTTTAATGATACCTGGTAGCCTACGAGTAAAAATGGTGAGTAGACTTCTGGATTTAGGAACTGTGATATTATAATTTGTAAGTTTTATGCATTTCTGACTTACAGCTCCCTAAACCTTGGAATTTCCTAAGTGTTGATAATAAATATGTCTTTTGTTATGTTAGTGAGGTGACTCTGGAAAGTACTTTAAGGACGGGGACAGTTATGGTTGGAATTTTCAGCCCCACCTCTTGACCTCTGGGGAGAGGAGAAGGGCTAGAGGTTGAATCAACATCCAGTGGCCAATGTTGTAATCAATCAATGATATTTCATGAAACCTCCATTAAAGCCCAAAAAGACAGGGTTGGGAGAACTTCCTGGTCGGTGAACATGTGGAGATACACGGAGAATGCCCTTCCAACATGCCTTGCCCTCTACATCTCTTTCATCTGGCTGTTTCTGAGTTATATCCTTTTCAAAATATACTAATGATCTAGTAAGTAAAATGTTTTTCTGTGTTCTACGAGTCATTCTAACAAAGTCATCTAACCTGAGGAGGGTGTCATGGGAATCTCTGATCTAGAGCCATTTGCTCAGAAGCACAGGTAACAACCTGGACTTGTGGCTGGGATCTGAAGTCCAAGGAGGGGATTGATGGAACCTTCAATCTGTAGCCAGTTGGCCAGAAGTACAGGTAATAGTTGGGCTTGCAACTGGCTTCTGAAATGGTTAGGCAGTGGGAGAAGTCTTGTAAGACTGAACATTTAACCTGTAAAATCTGATACTTTCTCTGGGTAGTATCAGAATTGAGTTGAATTCTCAGACACTCTGCTGGTGTCCAAAGTTTGTTGATGTAGGGATCCCCCTATCTACCATGTTGGAAACTAAGTCTCAGAATATCCAACAAAGGAGTTCTGCTCATCAATCTGCACCCTTTTGTTGGTTTGTTAAATAAATTAAAAAAAAAAAAACACATGAAACGTATCAAAGAAATAGAAAAAAGAAAATGATAAACATCCTCCTTGCTCTTGGAAAATGTATGGATTATGACTGACATTTGTTGTTCAGTCACTCAGTCATGTCCAACTCTTTGTGACTCCATGCCAAGATGCAAATCTACAGACAAATACATATATAAAGCTATTTTTTAGTCATAAGAAAGCAATAACTTTACCAATGCAAAATAATTTTTAAAGTATAATATATAAAAGTAGTGAGGGACAAAATATGAATAAATGCAGCATAAAAGTTCACTTTTTGTACTAGGGCTGGAGTTTGTTATCTGTCAGGCAAACATTAGAAAGTAAGATCTAAGATGTGTGTTTCATTAAAAAGAATAGCATTGAAAAGATATTATAGCCTCATGGGAGGAGATGGAGAAATGCCAGCTCTAGACTGGGAAGATCTAGGCCTGCTGTCCACTCTGAAATCATCAATCCCATTTTCTTTCATATGCCAGTATAGCTACTGGAATATGAAATTTGTGTGAGTTTGAGATTATTGAATCTGCAAGGTTAGACATGCTTTGGAAATAAACTAAAATTTTTAATTGTATGACTTCCTGCTTTCTAGGAGCTGAAAAAAAATATTTTTTTTTTTTTTGCTTTGTTGTTTAATTCTGTGCATTTCTGAGGTAGAACGGTGCATTTGGGGACCACAGTGTTCACATGCTGACCAGCACCTACAAGGAAAATAGATTTTACCTCTAGGTACAGTGTCAGCGCACACTCTCCTAAATGCTCAATTTAAAACATGTTTTAAAAATCAATAGTCTTCAAGCAGGTGATCTGTTCTGCTATCTCCAACTCCATGAAAAATCATATCTGAAAAACTGTGAGTTGTCAATAATTGGATTCATTTCCTGACCTTTCTATGAGTCATCACCCACGTGGGTAGGAAGAGCTTTGATCTCTCCAGTTTAGCACTTTTTACTGCTTTTTTTTTTTTTTTAACCATTGAGCAATGAAGAGGAAGTGTTTCTCCAAGATAGGGAAGACTTGAACTACAATAGTAAGCAATGAATTGTTTATTCTTTGATCTCCCAAGCTGTGCCCATGTATATAAAATGAAAGATAACTAGGTTATTGCCCATTCTCTCCCCTCACCAAGACAGTGGTGACAAATCCACATGACATACAATAAAATTCATTGTGTGCAAAACACAAGTGCACGATTGCATTAAATATGAAGATATTCATGGTGGCTGTAAAAGGTTCTTATGAAGTATAAACCACCGGTGGAGATGTGAGAAGGTAGGGGAGGCTGTTAACCCTGAACCAGTATGTTAAGAAGGACCTCAAACAGAGAAAGGAAAACTTATTATATTCCTTCCAAAGTTTGAATATAAGGGGAGAAATTAGTTCCTTCCCAGAGCTGCTTAGAAAGTGAAGGTACTCTGGATCCCATCTGAGAGGTGGGTTTCTTCCAGGTAGAAAGGTGTGTGACAGCAACAAGGCTTGTGGACGCTGTCTCAGGTCCCCAGTGCTTAGGACAAGTGTTCCACTTGAACAGGAGAAAAGGCACAGCTTCTTGATTGAAAACTAGCAAGAGCACTCGCTTTCAGTTTTCTTTAATCTTCCTGTGAAGAAGCCATTCTTGAAGCCAGCATCAAAGTTGTAAAAGCAATTCAAGAGATTGGATTTCCAGTTCTCTTGAAAACCACTCTTGCCTTGTCATTGCATTTGGCTCATCTTCAGCTCCTCATACTCAATTTTCTCTTATATCCCAGGATTTACAATTTTAAGAGTATGAAATTGTGCATCAGTTTGTTTCAAAACACTGGTATTATTATGTAGACTGAAAATTTCTTTCAGTCTTTTTTTTCTTCCTAACTTCCTTTCTTCCTACTTTTCTTCCTTTTTCAGTTTGATAATTACATATATATATATATATATATATATATATATATATGTATATATATATATGTATATATATATTAAGGGGGATGAGGCAATGATTTCTGTAAAGAAGGAATAACTAAGTTAAAAAGATACATTAACTGATTTTAAAAAAGACAGAATCATTTCTAGGGAAATTTCCTAGGTATATAATCCTATACACATACATGTATAAATATTCTTTTTAAATTTTATAACAACTCATGATTACTATTTCCAATTTTATAAACAAAGGATGTGTAGACATTAAAGTCTCCCTTAAACTCCATCTCATGTTCTAGAAGTGAGCCTTTTTGATAATTCAATGTACATATTTCTAGATATTGGTTCTATTTTGGTATGAATATTTATATATAGATTTACTGACCAAAAAGATGGGACCAGACCACATATAACCTCACTATACATTACATTTTGCCTTTTCCTTGTTTAAAATTAATAAGATTTTTGGAAAAAATGCCAAGTGAAGCCACATACATATATTATTTTTATTTAGTAGTTATTTGTTTCAAGTTCACAAGGTTGTTATTTATTAAATCATTTCAATAACTGAACATATATATTATTTCTGAGTATTATCTGTCTCAATCAATACTATAATGAAGACTTTGGAGGAATTACATTACATGTTGTATGTTAATAAATGCAGGACAGATTCCAATATTCAGAATTAATAAGTCAAAAAAACCACATGTGATTTAAAATTTTATAAGGTATAATTGTTTTTGTTAAAATAACATGAAGAATGTCAGCATATATGTTATTCATAATTAATGATCTCTTCTAAGATTCTGCCAAAGATACTATTTCAATTTAAATTCCTATTAGGAGTTAATGGGCTCATTTCCCCACACTTTCCCCAACTCTGTATATACCACACCTATAAATACATATCTAAGAAGCAAATACATTTATATTTATACTTTATATACTCAATCATCAGTGAGAACAATTCTGATGTTTTGTCACATTATTGTAAATAATTATTTTCTGTAAAATGCTCAAATTATTATCTACATTACTTTGTTACATATTTTCTTGTTAAGACAGCTTTCAGTTTTCATGTTGAAGTTCGATAGTATTGACATTATTCTTTAGACTTTGTTAGTTGTCTTTTTGTAGTATAGATTTTTTTTAAAATATGGAATCAAATATATATTTTGCTTCATACTTTCAAAAATTGCAACTTATCTAGTGAGATCTACCTAAATCCAAGATGATCAGGAAAAAGAAAAAAAAGAGCAAGAGAGAGGTGTATTGAGCAATGGTTGACTTTCTTATAGTGGCTGTATTTTTAACACTTTAAATATTTGATTTGTAATTAGTTTTGTTGAAAGGAGTAATTTAAGGATCCACACTCCCCAACCCCAAATGCCTTTTCAGTGATCATGTTTTTTATGTTGTTCTTTTTTTGTTGTTTTTATTAAATATTTATTTATTTGGCTGCGTCAGGTTTTAGGTGCAGCTTGCAGGATCTTCCTCAGCAGCCTGATGGCTTCTCTCTAGCTGTGGTGTGAGCTTAGTTGCCCACAGCATATGAGATCTTAGCTCCCCAGCCAGGGATGGAACCCGTGTCCTCTGCATTGCAAAGTGGACTCTTAACCACTGGACCACCAAGGAAATTCCGATCATGTTAAATTATTATATTTTCAGTGTATGTTTGATATATATAAGGATAGTTTCTCCTCATTAGACTTTTTTTTTCCTTCAGAATTTTCCTGCCTAATCTCATTTTTTATATGTCATATGAGTTTTATATAGCATACATATAAACTTTCATATTTACCAACTTTTTCATATTAATAAAATAACAGAACATGTGTGTAAGTAGTTTGAGTATTACCATATTAGATGGGAAAACTATGTAAAGGTAAGTGATCTTTCAAATAGCTTGTAATGGTATCTTGTTGGTTAAGAGATCGTAACGGAGGAGATTGGAATTGCAACTTAAATTGTTTGCAATCTACTTCTCTATATCTATCTGTAAGACTTGTGGTTTTGTCCTCAAACATTCTTTGCTTTGAATGTGATAGGTTCTTGGAATTGCAATTTGATAGAAATTCTGAACATATATGTGAATAATTGCATTAAAGTTGCATTATCCATTACAAAATGTTATATTTTTTCCTCAAGCAGTATATAATATTTTGGAAGAAAAGAATTATTCCTTCTATGCAAGACCTATCTGAGAGAGAGAGAGAGAAAGACATACACACATAGGGACAGAAAAATAGAGACAGAGATGGCAGGAAAGAGACAAAGAGAGATTAATTTTATGTGCATATTATTTAGTAATATTTTATTGTCTTATATATTATCTATACAGATACTTTAAAATTACCTCAAGAATAATAATCAAATGAGTGAAGTGTGTCTTTGGGATAAGAACAGACAAATATTCTGCATAACATGGATATGTCTTTGGGCCTTTGAGGTTACAGCAGGAGCTTAAGAACTTGTGTCTCAAGAAGAATCAATAGTTGGGCCATGGGAGGATTTATCTTTCCTGACTTTGGGATTAGAGGCACTACCATCAGTGAAAGATAAAGACTCTAAGCCCCATTTTCTGTGTTTAAAATTCATTTTGCCCCTTCTAGAATATGATAATTTACTTAACACACATCTGTCTCAGTTTCCGTTTCTGTAGGTCAAGGATAGTAAGAGTGCCAACTTCGTACCATTCTAGTTAGAGTTAAATGAGTAAATAAATGTAAAAAACATAGAAGAATGCCTGTAAACATTCATAGTAAACACTCCATTTTATTGGCTGTTCACATTATTAATATCAATATTCCTCTTCAGGTGTAGTAGAGATGGATGGGACCAATGAGAGCAACCAGGGAAATTTCATCCTTTTGGGATTTTCTGATCGGCCCCATCTGGAGAGAATCCTCTTTGTGGTTATCTTGATCGCATATCTCCTGATCCTTGTGGGCAACACTACCATCATCCTGGTGTCTTGGCTGGATCCTCACCTCCACACTCCCATGTACTTCTTCCTCGCCCATCTCTCCTTCCTGGACCTTAGTTTTACCACCAGCTCCATCCCTCAGCTTCTGTATAACTTGAGTGGAAGTGACAAGACCATCAGCTACACAGGCTGTGCCATCCAGCTCTTCCTATTCCTGGGTCTGGGTGGTGTGGAATGTCTACTCCTGGCAGTCATGGCATATGACCGGTTTGTTGCAGTCTGCAAGCCCCTGCACTACATGGTGATCATGAATCCCCGGCTTTGCCTAGGCTTGGTGTTGATAGCCTGGAGCTGTGGGGTGGCCAACTCCTTGGCCATGTCCCCAGTCACCCTACGCTTACCCCGCTGTGGGCGTCACAGTGTGGACCACTTCCTGTGTGAGATGCCTGCCCTGATACGAATGGCCTGTGTGAATACAGCTGCCATTGAGGGCACTGTCTTTGTACTGGCAGTGGGCATTGTACTCTCACCGCTTGTATTTATCCTGGTCTCCTATGGTTACATCGTGAGGGCTGTGTTACAGATTCAGTCAGCGTCAGGCAGGCAAAAGGCCTTCAACACCTGTGGCTCCCATCTCACAGTGGTCTCACTTTTCTATGGAAACATCATTTACATGTACATGCAACCTGGAAACAGCTCCTCCCAGGATCAAGGCAAGTTCCTCACCCTCTTCTACAACATTGTCACCCCACTCCTGAATCCCCTGATCTACACCCTCAGAAACAAAGAGGTGAAGGGGGCATTGAGGAGGTTGTTGCTGCATGACAGGGAGAAGAAAAGAGTAAGAGTGAAAGGACCAGACAGGCATCTCTAGCCTGGTTATGAACTCCATCAGGCACCATTGATGAAATCTGCAATTGTTGGATCAGATCTGGGTCTTTGCTTCCCAATTTATATACCTTTCCCTGGACTTCTTTACAACTGGTCTAGTTCCATCGAAACAGTATATGTTTTGATGAGTGAACTGGAAAACACATATCACCCAAAAACCTCTAGGTGATCTGTAAAGCAGGTATGAAGACACAGTGATATGATATAAAGATGAGTTTCTCCAACTTTGTACCAGAGTGCCAAGAAGGAAACTTCTTTTCTTAATAAGAATTTTGCCTTTGTTGTTGTTTGTTTTTAATGCACTAATGCAATGATGGGTGTTTTAGTGAGAATGATCACAGATCAATCACTTCTCTTAGTCAACAGCCATCAACATGGGAATTCAGCATAGGGATGCTTGCATTTTTCAAATTCCTATCCACAGCCTTTCATTGAGTCATATGTGTTGTCTACACTTTGTCCCCAAACTTTGACATTTTCCCCAAAGTTTGTTGTAAGAACTCTGGATAAACCAAGAAATTAACCTATAACAATAATATGTGTGTCATTTAAATCTTAAAGCATCACTATTTCTCAGGTATGTTTTTATTTTGTTAGTGAGAAGGACCTGATGTTTATTAAGTTCCTGTTATGAGTCAGGTGCTCTTAAGTCATCTAAACTTCTCTGCATGTGTGGAGATCATATGACTTGTATTACCCTTATTTTGCCCATATGGTATTTGAGGCTTTGAGGTTAAATCATTTACTCAAATAGAACTGAACCAAAAAATTTCTCCATGTTCTATGTGACTGATGATTCTATTGCTACACAAATTTTTAAAGAGTAAAAACATGTAAGCATTTAGTAAGTAAAACAAGCAGCATGACTTATTTCCCTTCTTTGCATAATACAGTCCCAGATGTAGGAAAGGAAAAAGTTTTCCTGGAACCTTTTTGAGTGTCTGGATCTGAAATTAAACTTACAAAGATAGGTTAATGGGAGAAAAATCACACAAATTTATTTAATATATGTTTTTCATGGCATAGGATACTTCATGAGGAAATGCTGCTGCTGCTGCTAAGTCACTTCAGTTGTGTCCGACTCTGTGTGACCCCATAGACGGCAGCCTACCAGGTTCCTCCGTCCATGGGATTTTCCAGGCAAGAGTACTGGAGTGGGGTGCCATTGCCTTCTCCGCCTGAGGAAACGAAGACCCTCAAAATTGTATTTTTTTATTCCACATTTGATGAAGAGTGGACAGTGGTGAAGAAATTTGATAGGCAATGGGAGCTGAGCTATTGGTAAGAAATTGGGGAAAACTTAGCAAGGCATGTGTATTTAGATGCCTCTCAATGTTCCTCCATCTTTGAAATAAAAATATTCCTTTCCTCAAGGAACACGAAATAAGAAGGGTAACCTCATTGAAGGGTTTTATGAACCACTTCAGATGAAGGTCAGAAAGTCCTTCCTGCTCCTGCCTTTTCACAAATGTCTTCAACTCAAATATGCAATACACCAAAACGCCATATTTTGAGACAATATGTACTGAACCCCATCAAGGGTTTCTTCCAATTAATGTGCAAATGAATTACCCAGGATCTTTATAACATTTAGTTTCTGATTTACTAGTCTAGTAGGATCCTGAAATTCTGCATTTCTGCAAATTTTCCAAGGGATGCCCTCACTCCCTTGCTGCTGCCTCTCAGATCACACTTTATTTATTTATTTATTTTTTTCAGATCACACTTTAATGCCATAGGAAATTAATCACCTACCAATTTTTTTAGCAGGATACACATACTCTGGAAAAATCTGAGATAGAACTCACAGATTAAGGGGAAATAAAATGGGGAAGAAGTAAAGAGAAGAGGCTGACTGAGTGCTGCCATCCTGTCTATTCTCAGTTCCCTCAACTTCACAGCCTCTCCTTCTCCACAGTGAACCTTGTATTCTCACCCTCCCTTTCTAACCTCTTCACTCTCTCACCTTATCTCCAAGGACAGAGTCCCATTGGGGTCATTTAAGTATATATGAGCCAGGGACTACTGGAAGGGAGATGTCTGTACTTCAAGGGGATCAGTTTGAACATTCCAAACTGCTTTTTAAAAGAAGTAATGATTTGGGCTTCTGGGGTGGCTCAGTAGGTAAAGAATCCACCTGCAATGCAGAAAATCTGGGTTTGATCCTTGGGTTGGCAAGCCTGGAGGAGAGCATGGCAACCCACTTCAGTATTCTTGCCTGGAGAATCCCCATGGAAAGAAGAACCTGGCGGATTGCAGTCCATGGGTTCGCAAAGAGTGAAACACGACTGAGCAACTCAGTACAGCACAGCACAGTGACACAATTGGGCTGACGAAATAAGAGAATGAGAGCTACTTGTATGGGAGTTAGAGTTTCTGCCTAGAGTTATAAAATTCCACAATGCTTCCTTGATGCAGAACTGATGGGGGGAAATTTAAGAGATAACCAGGGCTTGTAGATGATCAACCCTATAAAATTGCTCATAGGGCTTTTCCAAACTCATTCTCTTTTTGGAAATAACTTGCTGGACACCCTAAGTGAGCTTGAAGAGCAGCCTCTTGAGAAGAGGGGACTTAAGGAATAGTAACTAGACTATCGCCAGTGTTCCTAACTTTGGAAAATACCCTAAAGATAGCAAAGAATGTTCACAAAACTCTAAGGAATGAAAGTAGTCGAGTGTGCACTGTGGTGATTTTTATTATGCTTCTTCAGTTAAGGGACAGATTTCAACTGGGTAAAATTTAAAGATTTTATTGGCTTTATTCAGTGATTTATGCTCTGGCATCATTCTTCCAGCAGAAAGGAAGCAACTAAACAACTGTGCAAAATGAAAGGTGCTTATAGGCAGAAGAGGGCAGAGACTTGTACTTGGCAAAAACACATTTGTTTTTGTGCTATTACTTGTTACTTTCCTTATAGGAGAGAAAAGAGTATCTAAGGTAGATTACCTAATTAATGCTGACCATGCAATCCTAATTGGCTGGCTTAAGATTCCATTTCTAGGAAAGCTGAAACTATATTTTAAAAGTCTGATGATGTGGAGTTTATAATAAGCAACTCCATTTAGATCTGTTGTCTATAATATCTCTGATTATTTTATGACATGGGGGAACCAACAAATATAGTTGCTATGGAATTGTGTAAGATACTCCACTCACTGGGTCTAAGCCAGAACAAAGTTGATTTTACTGGAGTCCCATTCTTCCAGAAAATAACTACAGATAAGAAATCCCCTTACTCTTTTTATGTGCCAGTAAAGGGCAAACTGTGAAGAATGACTCATCCTCACATAACTCATATATGTCCCCTCTCTCTTCTTCCAAAGACTCATTACTCCCTTTTTCAGCTGCTAAGTAAGATCCTCAAGCCATTTTCTTTACAAGGAGATTTTCCTCATGTTGAAATATATTTCAATGCCCAAGATGGAGATGCTTATCCCTAGGGTGCAACATCAGCAAACTGAAATTCTGTGTTCTGCTTGATGAGAAATGCAATATAACCAGGCAGCCAATCTCCAACTGCTCCAAGGTAATTCTGGACTTTATTCTTGGTTGGTCCTTGGTTTTTTAAAATAACGTCAGATAGGCATTAGAAGAGAAACAGCCCCAAAATGGAGCCATTTGTGCTAAGACCCATGTCAGCAAAGTAAGACTTAATATCCAATTTAATTGCAGTCACAACCTCTTTCAGGAATACAGTCTCAACAGCTCAGTTTGGAATTTTCTCATCAGAACCGATGAGGAAGTCCACCATGTAACCCTCTTCCATCCCCAGGAGGTCCTTTACCTAAGCCTGAAGTCACCCACTCTTTCTCTTCTGCCTATGTAGGCCTTCCATTTTGCACAGCTCCTCAGAACTCTTCTCTGCTTGTTGGATGGAATGTTGCCTGTTTCATGAATTATTTGATAAAGCAAATTAGGTCTTTCAAATGCTCAGCTGAATTTTTGTTATTTATTGGGTTGGCCAAAGATTCATTTTTTACCCCCATAAAATGGCTCTAGTAGTGCTTTGTTGTCTTTAACTTCATTTGAATTGTTATGTTAGATTGTTCTGTGGCAGCTATTAGCATGCATTAAAAAAAAACATCAAAATTGATGAATTTTTGTGTATCTATTTTAATATTGAAGATGGAAGAAAAAACATTTTCAGCATATTATGCTTTTTTATTTTAAGAAAGGTAAAAATGCAACTGAAATGAAAGAAAAGATCTGTGCAGTGTATGAAGAAGGTGCTATGACTGTTTGAATGTGTCAAAAGTGATTTGTGAAGTTTTGTGCTAGAGGTTTCTGGCTAGACAATGCTCCCTGATCAGTTAGATAAGTTGAAGTTGATAGCAATCAAACCGAGACATTAACTGAGAACATTCAATGTTGTACCATGCAGGAGATAGCCCACATACTCAAAATATCCAAATCAAGCATTGACTGTCATTTGTACCAGCTTGATTATGTTAATTACTTTGATGTTTGGGTTCCATATAAGTTAAGTGAAAAAATCTCGTTGACCATATTTCTACATATGATTTCCACTGAAATGTAAGGAAATTGTTTCATTTTAAAAACAAATTGTTTAAAAAAAAAAACAAAACAAATTGTTAGGCAATAAAAAGTGGATACTGTACAATAATGTGCAGTGGAAGAGACTGTGTGAAAAGCAAAATGAACTACCACCAACCACACCACAGGCCAGTCTTCATACAAAGAAGGTGATGTTGTATATGTGGTGGAACTGGAAAGGAGTCCTCCAGTATGATCTCCTTCTGGAAAATCGAACAATTAATTCTGACAAGTACTGCTCCCAATTAGATCGACTGAAGCAACACTCAACAAAAAAGTGTCCAGAATCAGTCAACAGAAAATGACTAATCTCCCATCAGGATACTATAAGTCCACATTTTTTTTTTCTTTTTTGATGACTAGGCAAAAACTGTTACAGCTTGGCCAAGAAATTGTGATTCATCCGCTGTATTCACCAAAACATTGCATATTCAGATGTCCATTTAATCTTTACAAAATTCTCTTAATGGAAAACAATTCAATTCCTCAAAAGACTGTAAATGGTACCTGGAATAGGTATCTTTTCTTTGCTCAAAAAGACAAAAAGTTTTGGAAAGATGAAATTACAAAGTTGTCTTTAAAATGGCAGAAGGTAGTGGAACAAAATGGTAAATACATTGCTCAATACAGTTATTGATGAAAATGAAAAAAAATGTGTCTTCATTTTTACTTAAAAAAATTAAGGAACTTTTTGGCCAATGAAATAATATGTGCAACCTCAGCTGATCATGCACTCTTCTTGCACTACCATTTCTAATATTCTATACAGCTCACTCTTGCCCAGACATCATTGTGGAAGAGCGTTCCACTGTTTGTCAGGCACTGAACTCCAACCCTTGAATCGTTTTCCCTGAAATAAAGGGCATAAAACTTGTTACTAATTTATTTTTGTCATTTGACTCTCTTTAAGGAATGCCCTTTATATTGCAATAGCTTGAAAAAGTCATCTCCTTAATTTTCCAGCACATTTTTCTTCACAGTTATTTCTCCACATGTTGAAAAATTGAGATTAAAATTTTGTCAACATGTGACATAGGACAGAATAGGATAAATTGGCTTCTCTAGTGGGTGAATGGTTTCTGTTCCAATCATTGCCTGTTGACTGCAACTTTCTTCAGGTACTCCTTTTTTATTCTCTCTTAATGGTGCCTTTTCTTTAAACAGCCCTTATGTTTTATTTTTTGTCTACCTATTTTTTATTTTCCATCTCTATTTTGATTCTTGTCTAATCAACTCATTTTTAAACTACAGCCGGGACTCCCTCTCCTATTAATGCCACAATTACCATGCATATTTTAAAAAATAAGTTTCAGTAAAATCATGACTCATAAATATAAGTGAACTCATGTTAAAGGTTTTTTTTTTGTTTTTCTTTTACTCATAGGATCTGAGGTGTTCAGGCAGATGCTATAAAGAACTTAATGGAAATTGAAGCCAGTAAAACTTCACTAAGTTAAGAAATGTTGATTTGAAGTGAGAATACAACAAAACTGTTTTGTCCACTGGGTGGAAGGCAGTCAAATAAATGTCTAGTAGACACAGCATGACACGCATATCTATTAATTACCTACAACTTACAAAAAGTACAAATAGCTCAAATTCAATGAAAGGGGGCTAGAACCTGATAGCCAGACATGTGTGCCAGAGATAATAGTTTTCTTCAGAAACACAACTTTTTTTTCTACTCTGCTTAAATAATTAGGGTTTTCCAAGTGACAGAGTGCTGGAGAATCCACCTGTCAATGTAAGAGATGTGGGTTTGATCCCTGGGTCACGAAGATCCTCTGGAGTAGGAAATGGCAACCCACTCCAGTACTCTTGCTTGGAAAATTTCATGAACAGAGAAGCCTGGTGGTCTACAGTCCATGGGGTCACAAAGAGTTGAACACACTGAGCAACTGAACACAAAAGCAATTAGCACTTTTGGGGTCTTTGATACGTGGCTGCCACTATTAGGGTTTTACCTGCATGTACTCATTAAATCCTCATTAAAGATAGTGAAGTGGGTAGTGTCACATCTGTATTACAAGAGAGAAAGTTAGAGCTCATCTATTTTAACATCCAGTTCCTGGGAGAGTAAGAATGCAGGAGTTTAGCCACTGTGCTATATCACTTGTATGTAATCCTGAGTGGACTATTGGGGTTCAGGAAATGTTACTCCAAAACATGGCGCTTTAGCATGTTGAATAGTTTAAACAGAAAGTTTGAGAGAATGATATATGCTAAAAGACTCTGACCTTTCCCTCACTCATGTCCCCTGAAATATGTCATAAAATTCCCATGTGAGAGGTACCCTCCCCAAACCTTGAGTAATGGGACATTCTTATCTCTAAAGACAAAGGGCTACTAAGAAGAATTCTAGCAAACAGGCTATGCTAAGTTTCCCAGAGTTTACTACACTTACCTCATACTCCTTAAACTATCACATTCAACCATGACAGTCCACTCTTCATCAAACCTAGCATAAAAATATTCAGAGCCAAGTCTTTTTTTGTGGGGGGGAGTCTCATTTCCTTGTGAAGTTCCATGTCACATAAAACTTAAATTAGATAAATTCATGTGTTTTTCTTTTGTTAATTTGTCCTTGTCACTTTAATTTTCATACCTAAGAGGACCCAGGAAAACTTTTTCCTGTTCTGTAAGTTGGAGTCCTCATATTAATAAGTCCTGCAAACACTGCAATTTAAAGTACAGTATTTCTCCACTTGAGAAACTAATTGCTTTTATTTTGCTTTTTTAACCACAATAAAGTTTCCTCTTCCGTTAAAATAAAAATTCAACTGAATATAAAAGAAATTTATTGCCTTTATTCAAGGATATTCATGAATCAAGCAGTTTCCTATCTAGCAGATGGAAAGGAGCTTTGAAGAGCCATACAAGGCAAGATATTTTATAGCCGTGTGGCGAGTTAGTACTCCACAATGAGTCTCACCTATTAGACTGATCCACAATTTTCATCTTCATGGTAGGTGTTGCAAAGGGGACCAAAACTGCACCCTTCATCTACTGATTCATCGTCAATTAAATATGGTGAGCACCTGTGAGCACCTGTTATGTGCCAGCTAATTTTTCAGGAACTAGAGTTAGAGCAGCAGATATGACTACAAAGATTCTTACAAACTGAATAAAATTGAACATACAGACACATAGATATACAATACAAATAGTGAAAGTGAAAGTTGCTCAGTTGTGTCCGACTCTTTGTTCCATGGCCTATACTGTCCATGGGATTCTTGAGGCTAGAAAACTGGAGTGGGTAGCCTTTCCCTTCTCCAGGGGATCTTCCAAACCCAGGGATCAAACTCAGGTCTCTCGCATTGCAGGCGGATTCTTTACAATATAAAAAGTAAAATAATTAAATATATGACAACTGCTAGATGAAAGAACAGGTATTATATTTGAGTCAAGTGTCTATGTGCAGGTTACAAACTCTGAATTTTAATTTGAACATTTTGAGTTGAAGTTCCTTTTGGAGACTCCCTTTCCTAAAGAAGAGTCTGAAATTCTATGTAGAACATATATCAGGTATTTATTTGGAAATTTCTGAAAATAATTATGGTCAAAATCATGAAGAAGACAGATATATTCCAGGAAACAATAAATGCTGAAGTGGTCAATTGAGGCAAAGGACTTTATGAGTGGCAAAAAGAGAGAGAGAGAGAGAGTGAGAGAGAGAGAGAAGAGATGATTGAAAAGGAGGAATAAAACTAGCTGAGGTGAATGAGGAAAGTTGCCAAAAGGGAGGAGCACATATCAGTGAGATCAGAGAGTCATTAAAGGAAACTGCAAATGTCCATGTGATGTGACAATCCCGGGGATATTAGAAACCTCTTTGAAAGCAGTTTTAGGAAAGCATTAGGATTTCTAATGAGCTGACAATTTAATACAGGGCAAGATAAAACTTAATCCTCATTTTTATGGTGCTTGTCTAAGAAAGGAAGAGGGCTACAAAAATAGTCCAGAGTTAGAGATGGGGAAGGAATGACCTCTGCCCCCAATAGACTTTTTTTCTTGAAAAAAGTTAGTTGAGAGTGTTAAAGTCTTCTGAAAGCATAATTAAAAGAGGAAAGATATCAAGTCAACAGCATGTGGATTTTTTTAAAAAGTTTTGATACATTTGACCTAATTCACATTTAAAGTCAAATAAAAAAATTAAAAAATAAATCACAAGAAACTGTGATTTATTTATTATCCCTAAAAAAACAAAGTTCTTCCTCATCAGAGAGAAAATTGGTGCATGCAAACTCTACAAATATAGGGTCTTGTCATTTCGTCATCTCCAGAAGCTGGCAGCCATTCTTCATGAAATATTTTTGAATAGATGAATGAAGTAATAACACAATAAGGGAATGTTGTGTAACTGACACTAGAGTATGTAATTACTGATGCAATGGATGTGACAGAAAAGAAATCATTCAAGATGAAGAAGTGTGTGTGTGCTCAGTCGTGTCAACTCTTTGCGACTCCATGGACTGTAGCCTGGCAGGCTCCTGGAATTCCATGGAAATTCAGTCCATGGAATTTTCCAAGCAAGAAATGGGATGGGTTGCTTTTCCTCCTCCAGGGATCATCTCAAATCAGGGATTGAACCTGAAACTCCTGCACTGGCAGGTGGGTTCTTTACCACTTAGCTACCTGGAATGCAATAGATATAAGAGACAAGAAATCACTCAAGATGAAGAAGGAAGAAAGATAATTCTCAAAGGAGACAGGAGACAAAGCAGATCAGAGCACACGTGGGGAAAGCAGTCTTCTCTTAAATGAGGAACAATTCTTGCTCTGCAGTTACAGATAGAGGGAGCAAAGGAGCACTTAGTTAGAAGTAATAACAACAGAAGTTATCCAGGAGATAAGTTACTTGTCCCAATATTTTGTTAAGTGCTTTACTTATTTTATCAAAAAATCACAAGAAATTGATGTGGCACTCATAACTTATAGTAAACAGTAACTTTACCTGTTAGAATCTTCTCGGACCCCATGGTGAATGCTTGTTTGTTCTTTGTTGCCATCCACTGCACATTTACTGTAGCAGAACAATGACAACCACAAAGGCCACAAATAACCTTTCACCTCCTGTCTACCTCGAACTAACCTATTCAACTTTAGTTTCAAGAAAGCATTGAGGATAGGAAAAAGCACTTATCACTATGTCTACACTGTCAAGCTCTTCATATACCACTTGTTTCTGGTTATTACACTGTTATCACAGACCATGTGATCATGGCTATGACAAGCAAGACACAGGGATGATTGTGCATTCACTCTCAGAAGCAGGATTATCCTCTATTCTAATTGAAAAATTCCTTGGGATACACATGGGCAAATTAGGTCCCTATTAACAGTTGATTGATTTCAATCGTATTCTAAATAATTGACCTGGGAAATAAAATAACTAGAAACTGCCAATCAAAAATAACAAGAGTGATGATATCCATTTAATTAGCAAAATCTTTTTTTTAAGTCTGCTTAATTAAGAGGATAACCATAGGGTGAAAAATGTTTCATTTCTTCGTCAAAGCAGCAGAATATTTAAGGAATGCATACATACTGGAAAAAAGCCAGAACAGAGATTCATTTATGAGTCTGTTTTATCCTATTTTATAACCTTAAAGAGAGCCAAAGCCAATTGTTTCTATACTTTCTCCATCTGTGGAAAGTTGACATTTATCAAGCAGGATGGCTCTTTCAAAACAGGATTAAGATATGGAAAATAATTACCTGAACATCAAAGAAAATCTTGACAATGTGGTTGTTGTGACAGATTCTACATGATTCCCTGTGATGTTCTTTCTCAATGCTCACACCTTCACATCTTCCTTTCCCCCACAGTGCAGGTGGGAACTAACACTTCCTTCAAATCAGCAGAATATGGCAAATGTAGTGGATGTCAGTCTTTTGATTAAGTGATGTTGTATAATAAATGTGAAGTTTTTTGCAGGTGTCATTAAGCTTTCAAGTTTATTGATTTTGGATTAATTTAAAAAAGATTATCTTGAGTTCAGTTCAGTTCAGTCGCTCAGTCGTGTCTGACTCTTTGCAACCCCATGAATCGCAGCACACTAGACCTCCCTGTCCATCATCAACTCCCGGAGTTCACTCAGACTCACATCAGTCGAGTCAGTGATGCCATCCAGCCATCTCATCCTCTGTCGTCCCCTTCTCCTCCTGCCCCCAATCCCTCCCAGCATCAGAGTCTTTTCCAATGAGTCAACTCTTCGCATGAGGTGGCCAAAGTACTGGAGTTTCAGCTTTAGCATCATTCCTTCCAAAGAAATCCTAGGGCTGATCTCCTTCAGAATGGACTGGTTGGATCTCCTTGTAGTCCAAGGGACTCTCAAGAGTCTTCTCCAACACCACAGTTCAAAAGCATCAATTCTTTGGTGCTCAGCTTTCTTCACAGTCCATCTCTCACATCCATACATGACCACTGGAAAAACCATAGCCTTGACTAGATGGACCTTTGTTGGAAAAGTAGTCTCTGCTTTTCAATATGCTATCTAGGTTGGTCATAACTTTTCTTCCAAGGAGCAAGTGTCTTTTAATTTCATGGCTGCAGTCACCATCTGCAGTGATTTTGGAGCCTCCCAAAAATAAAGTCTGACACTGTTTCCACTGTTTCCCTATTTATTTCCCATGAAGTGATGGGACCAGATGCCATGATCTTCATTTTCTGAATGTTGAGTTTTAAGCCAACTTTTTCACTCTCCTCTTTCACCTTCCTCAAGAGGCTTTTTAGTTTTTCTTCACTTTCTGCCATAAGGGTGGTATCATTTGCATATCTGAGGTTATTGATATTTCTCCCGGCAATCTTGATTCCAGCTTGTGCTTCTTCCAGTCCAGCATTTCTCATGATGTACTCTGCATATAATTTAAATAAGCAGGCTGACAATATACAGCCTTGATGTACTCCTTTTCCTATTTGGGACCAGTCTGTGGTTCCATGTCCAGTTCTAACTCTTGCTTCCTGACCTGCATACAAATTTCTCAAGAGGCATGTCAGGTGGTCTGGTATGCCCATCTCTTTCAGAATTTTCCATAGTTTATTGTGATCCACACAGTCAAAGGCTTTGGCATAGTCAATAAAGTAGAAATAGATGTTTTTCTGGAACTCTCTTACTTTTTCGATGATCCAGCGGATTTTGGCAATTTTATCTCTTGTTCCTCTGCCTTTTCTAAAACCAGCTTGAGCAATGGCATGAAGAACTAAATAACCAGGATAAACTCTCAGCTTTCAACTGAACAGAAACTTAGGTGCTTTCCTGGGTAAATGGTCCCTCAAAGGACACCAGGTCCACCATACTCTCTAAGTCCAATAAGATGTTTCTGAGCCCAAAAATGCTTCCAAGAAATAATTAAGTGTAACAGTGAGTAGAGTTACCTACAATTCCTCCTTGTATCTGACAATCTAGCTAAGGGAAGGTCAACACCATG
Source organism: Bos javanicus (assembly GCF_032452875.1). Lineage (NCBI taxonomy): Eukaryota > Metazoa > Chordata > Mammalia > Artiodactyla > Bovidae > Bos > Bos javanicus. Next base: position 40,942,099 of record NC_083874.1, read on the forward strand.
CACTGGCTATTGTTTTAAAGTGTGTTGCACATTAGGCAGATGGGACCCAAACTTTGCAGTGTGCACTCTCAAAGCTGGTGCCAGAATTGACCTTCAGGAGAACATTGCATTGCTCTATCAAGCCAACCCCTTCTAGGTATGACTGGTGTAACCCAAGAATTTGAGCCTGTTGCTCCATTTCATTGGCAATAAAATGTGCCCATTGATGGGAGGCAATGTTAAAAAGACAACTGTTTTGGGTAGAACACCATGTGTTCTGTATCTCAGTCATATCCAACTCTTCGTGATCCCATGGACAGTAGCCCTCCAGGCTCCTCGGTTCACAGAATTCTCCAAGCAAGAATACTGGAGTAGGTAGGTATTCCCTTCTCCAGAAGATCTTCCTGATCCAGGGATCAAACCTATGTCTCCTGCATTGTAGGCAGATTCTTTACCATCTGACCTACCAGGGAAGGCCAGATCACCATGTAGGGCTACAGAAAATCAAGCAGGCAGAAATCACCCTAGCAAGTGATGACAAATATGCATGTGGATTTTGCAACTATACTTGAAAAGATAAATCACTACACTATATGATGGAGTCTAGAGCAGTCTGCTCTCCATAGACTGTGTTCATCGGGGAATGTTGCTATTCAGCTGCTCTGTAATGGCTTCCAGTGTTACCAGATGGGACATGCAGCAGTTGTAGCATAAAAGGTAAAGATGAAACTGTAGACCAAGCATAGGTGGTGGATCATATAATTAAGCACATGACTGTCCCCTTCACTGACACCTTGGCCAGTATGTACCTGGGCCCATGGAGCAAACAGTGCATTGGCTGTGTGTCAAACAGACTGTATGACATCCACAACGATGATATAGATTTGTCACTATTATAATTCCCCGTATACATAAAACAAAATAGAAGAATATGTTTGTTAAGTAACTTCTCATGTCTAGAAAAGAGCAGAACTTTATATTTAAATCTAAAACCTTTAAAAGGTACTTTATCAATTTCCTTTTTATTCTGAAAATGTATATGAGAAGTTATAACTGAAGGAGATTCTCAGATTCCCTAGGAATGGAAGAATAGACAGATTCGAGGCCAGGAAGAGTATCATGGAGACAGGCTTATATATTTATTAGACATTGAAGACTGTGTGCATCCAAAGACTTCTGACTATAGTTAGCTAATCTTGACATGGTGGAAATTAAATCTTTTGGCCACCTAAGGGGTCCTTATATAATCTTTCAAACTAACAATAATCTGGATAGACAAAACCCTGACTTGAGCCAGCTAAAGGAAAAATACGATCTTCCACTCATTTTTGGATTGTCATCAGTTCCTAGATAAAAAGAATTAGACTATCAGTGAAACAAGGTGCACTTGATAAATTCTTATTCCTTAGTCCGCCAATGTTTTACTGAAATTCATGCTCCTGAATATATCCAAGGAAACTTTTAACTATTACACAGATAAATAATGCCCAGGGTAAAGTGCATACTTTGGCAGGGTAATAAATCTTACTTGATAAAACACAGGCAATAGGCTGTTTATGAGCATTAGGTAGCAAACAACTTGAATCTGGCATAAAAAGACAATGTGTTATGGTCCACTTGTTATTTTCCCAGCTCAGAGGAAATAACCGAAACACACAGACTTAGAAACTAGTGAAATGTTCATATAAACATGTGAACACGAGTGTTCCTGGCCCATGCCATGCCATGCTAAGTCACTTCAGTTGTGTCTGACTCTGTGTGACCCTATGGACCGCAGGCCACCAGCCTCCTCTATCTTTGGGATTCTCTCAGGCAAAGGTACTGGAGTGGCTTGCCATGCCCTTCTCCAGGGGATCTTCCTGACCCAGGGATCGAATCTGTGTCTCTTAAGTCTCCACCATTAGCAGACAGTTTCTTTACCACTAGCGGTCCTGGCCCATAGAGAAGTCTATTATAGTCACAAAGCTAAGCAATATTGCCATCCAGAGGAAGCATAAAAAATTAGAGCTTCATCCCATAGTTCAAAATGTATGTGTTTTGAGATAAAGGGAGAGGGAATGGGAAGGTACATGTAATATCATTTTCTTTCTTTCTTTGTTTCTTTTTTTTCTTTCTCTCTTTTATCTCCAATACAGATTAGTTTTTATAAGTTACAGTGTGCTATCAAGAATATAAGTAAACTGTTATCCCTGTTACAGCACCAGTCTCATATTTAGGAGCCTTACTGGAATAAATGAATAAATCTTGAAACACTGACTTAATCAAGGAAATAGTGCATCTTTCAGGAAGCAGTAGTATAAACTCTTAGACATATATGCAGTACCCAGAAAACCCAAGAAAATCTCAAGGAATATAGGCAAGAAAGGAGACTTACAGCTTGCATGTGAGAAACTCATCCAAGAGACAGAATTTGCTCAGTTGTTTGATTGCTTCTCTTCAAGGAACTAGAATATGCAGTAAGTTCAAACATCTTTAGATTTCCAAGAGGCATCTTTTCTAAAACTTCTGAATTGGCTTAAGCTCTATTCTCCCATATACTATCTTTATTTGATGACTCTTTCTCACGTAGTATATGTTTCTCCAGAGATATTTATACCAATATCTAGGTATATTGTAGTCAAAGTACTGTAAACCTAACGTCCTAAGACCAAAAAGAGTTTTACAAAATTACTCAATACATGTCAGATTCTAGGGAGATGAAGTAATTTTTTAGAAAGATAATAATTACAACAAAAGTTATGCTATTTGAATAATTAATTACATTTATATGTTCATAAATAAACTCCTTAAAGGTAATTTAGAATTTTAACTTTGTAAGAATTTTTGTTTTTTTATGGAAGTATGATTTCTTTACAATGTTGTGTAATTTTCTGCTATACAACAAAGTGAGCCAGCCATGTTGTTTAATTGCTAAGTCATGTCTGACTCTTTGTGACCCTGTGGACTGTAGCTTGCCATGCTCCTCTGTCCATGGGATTTCCTAGGCAAGAATACTGAAGTCAGTAGCCAGTTCCTTCTTCAGAACCAGCTATATGTATATATATATCCACTCCCTCTTGAACCTCCCTCCCATGTGCCCATCCCACTCCTCTAGGTCATCACAGAGCACCGAGCTGAGCTCCCTGTGCTATACAGCAGGTTCCCCTAGCTATCCATTTAACATATGATAATGTATATATGTCAGTGCTACTCTCCCAATTCATTCCACCCTCCCCTTTCTCCACTGTGTCTACAAGTTCTCTGTATCTGCATCTCTATTCCTGCCCTGGAAATAGGTTCATCTGTACCATTTTTCTAAATTATATATATATATATATATATATATATATATGCATTAACTATATGATATTTGCTTTTTCTGTTTCTGACTTACTTCACTCTGTATGTCAGACTCTAGGGCTTGAATGGTATAACTGGGATGAAGAAAGATTTTTTTTAATATAAATTTATTTATTTTAATTGGAGGTTAATTACTTTACAATATTGTATTGGTTAAGAAAGAGATTTTGTTGTTCAGTTGCTGAGTTATGTCTGACTCTTTTGCGACTCCAGGGACTGTAGCCTTCCAGCCTCATCTGTTCATGGAATTTTCCAGGCAAAAATACTGGATTAGTTTGCCATTCCCTTCTCCAGGGAATCTTCCTGATCCAGGGATCAAATCCACATTTCTTTCATTGACAGATGGGTTCTTTACCTCTGAGCCACCATGGAAGGAAGAGAAGCTAGAGATAAAATAAGTAAAATATCAATTTTTTTATGCTAAGGTAAGAGTTTAACCAATACATTGTTTATTTGACCAATTTTAACTTTACTGGTGAAAGATATTTGGTTGTATTGACAAAGTTCTAAAATAGTTCAAAAAGTAAAAGAATAGAATTAGATAACCTTGGAAGATGTGATATAAATTGTATATACCTTTTCTTTAAAGTATATTTTTTCCTACCAAAGATTGTATTTCATTTTAAAATACTCTTAGAAAATTCAGTATCTGATAAGATAGTTTAAAAATAAAACAAATATCTTGAAAGATAAATGCATATCTGAGTCTATTAACTTTAAAGGAAAAAGAAGACACCAATGAATAAATTCACTTACCTTTTTACAAAGGAGATAAAAGTCAGATATTTTAAAATGTTATGACAATTCAAATGTTATGAATTCTGTGGTTATGCTAAACTTAGGAAACTAGTATTCTGGATAAGCTGAAATGTGTGATGAGGTATATACATATATTGTGAAATCAAGTCTTATTGATTTGACTGGTCAATAGTGTTATATTTAGTGGGGAATGCCCAACCAGATTACAGGCAGGTTATGGTCCTTTACTTGTTTGATATGGTTATAATCAGTTATTTAAAATGACACTGATGTATAGAACAGTCTTTTGGACTCTGTGGGAGAGGGAGAGGGTGGGATGATTTTGGAGAATGGCATTGAAACATGTATAATATCATATATGAAATGAGTCGCCAGTCCAGGTTCGATGCACCATACTGGATACTTGGGGCTGGTGCACTGGGATGACCCAGAGGGATGGTATGGGGAGGGAGGAGGGAGGAGGGTTCAGGATGGGGAACACATGCATACCTGTGGTAGATTCATTTTGATATATAGCAAAACCAATACAATATTGTAAAGTTAAATAAAATAAAATTAAAAAAATTTACATGTACATATATCCACTCTTATTTAGATTTTTTTTCCCTCCATAACTTTGATTATACAGACCTTTTTCAGCAAAGTGATATCTCTGCTTTATTTTTTTATTATTATTTTTTTAAATTTAATTTTATTTTTTAACTTTACAATATTGTATTGGTTTTGCCATGTATCAAAATGAGTCACCAGTCCAGGTTGGATGCACCATACTGGATGCTTGGGGCTGGTGCACTGGGACGACCCAGAGGGATGGTATGGGGAGGGAGGAGGGTTCAGGATGGGGAACACATGTATACCTGTGGTGGATTCATGTTGATATATGGCAAAACCAATACAATATTGTAAAGTTAAAAATAAAATAAAATAAATTAAATAAATAAATAAAAAAATAAAATAAAACACAGTATTAAAGTTTTGTATATCCTAGTCAACTAGTGTTTAAATTAAAAAAATGTTTTATTTATAAGACTGATCTTATAAATGTATATATATATATATTTGTGGCTATATGTATATATATATATTCAACTTAATAGGAGAACTAAGGTTGAATTAAATAAAAAATCTCTTTTGACATAACTTAAGTGGCGCTAATGATAAAGAACCTGCCTGCCAATAAAAGTGATGTAAGAAACTTGGGTTTGGTCCCTGGGTCAGGAAGATCCCCTGGAAGAGGAAATGGAAGCCCACTCCAGTATTCTTGCCTGGAGAATCCCATGGACAGAGAAGCCTGGCAGGCTACAGTCTGAAGGGTCTCACAGAGTCAGACACAACTGAAGCGACTTAGCACACATGCAATCATGAGGAAGATAAGTAATCATTACATTAAATAAAGAAAATGAGTATACTAAGACAGAGGTTTCCCACCCCCAGGCTGTGGATCAGTATTGTCTAGTGTAGCAGGAGGTGCGCAGTGGGCCAGTGAAGGATACTTCATCTGCAGCTCTCCATCCATCCCCTTCACTCCCTCCTCACCCCCACCCATGGAAAAATTGTCTTCACAAAACCAGTTCTTGGTGCCAAAAATGTTGGAGGCCCACTGTACTGGGACATGGGATTTTAAGGGCTATCTTAGAATTTGGAGTACTGAACTCAATCAGAAACTCTGTAGCCCATAACATGTTCCTGTTTGCTGTTTTTTATTACTGACCTTCAGTCCCAATGTGGTCCCCAAATTTGACCTTGTTACTTTAAGATGTTTATTTATATGATGACATAAAATTTGGTTAACTTTAACTGATTTCATTTTCATTATTTTAATTTTGGAAAATTCATATAAAGATTCAGATTTAGATGATTGACAGTATTTTGTGGGAATTCAAAGCTTCTTTTTAGAAGCTTTGAGCCAGAGGTTAAGTCAATTGCATCCACAGACAGATGACCAAACTGACAACAGAAGTGTATGTAATCATTCTCATACTGAATTGTAGAGCAATTTAGTCCCATTTGTTTCATTATTCTGGCAGTCATTCTAATACTCCTTGGAGAAGTAGTTGGAATTTTCTCTACATAGAAGCTGACCAGTTCAAAAGAAGAGAGCCAAAGATCATAGTAATTTAGATTTCTTACATAAAAGCATTATCTTCATTTGATACATATATTCACTGATTTTTAAAAGTATTTTGCCTCTTCTTAGAACTTCCATTGAATGACACTCATTTGTATGAACAAAGAAGGGTCATGAGGTATACTAGGAGATTCCTTTTCATGAAAAATATAAACAGAACAAACAAAATTATGAAACATGGAAGAAATATAAACAGATCAGGAAGAAGAATTAACCTTAGAGGAATTACCTTCAAGAAATATAAAAGAAGATATAAACTGCAACAAATATAAGATCCACAGAAATATTCGTTGACAAAGCTAAAATATATTCTTTCTACTTAAAAATATGATAAACAGTTTTAGAAAATCAATAGAAATGTTAGATGACCAAAATGAGGAAATGGTAAAATAAAAACACAAAAGAATAAAAACAAGACATAAAAGAGGAAAAACAGAAAATTAGTGTAGCAGACCCAACACTGAGTAATAGCACTTCTACAGCTAGAGAATAGAGGAAATGGAAGAAAGACTATCAATGCACTAAATCAAGAACATTTCCTAAGTTGTGATTTCTGAAAGTCATGTAAGTTCACATTAAAGTGCTTCCTGAGACTTCTTAGGTCAGTGGATGGCAATATTATGATATTTGGTATGCTCAAGATAAATAATAGAGTCATAAGCTTTTACAGAGGTAAAAAAGTACCAGAAAGTAGAATAGTTTTTAACTTCTTAATAATGAACTGAAGTATAATTGAGAATTTCCTGAATGTAATATTATAGCTAACTAAAATATCCTTCATGTAAAAAGGTAAAACAAAGATATTTAGCTTCTCAAAAATTTGCACGCTCCAGAAAACTGTTTAAAGCACAATATTTCTCTAAAAACAAAGAGCAAACAATGAAGGAAGAAGATATGGGCCACAGAAGACTGCAGATTCAATACAACATGTAAAGATCGGCATTTGAGGTGACAGTTGTCAGTCTTGTACCAGAAGGAGAAGATGATCAGTTCAGAATCTCCAACCAGACACGTATGTCTCTAGGTTGCTATGCAAGATGCCTGGGAAACCATGAACTCTGACTGCGACTTGAACCCATGAGGCCAAAGCCCAAAGCCCACGGTCTTCCAACTGAGATCACACATCTGGTTTCAGGACTTAAGGTTTGTGGTGTCTCATCATGGAAAGAATTCAGTGAGAGACAAAAGTGATAGGTAGGAAGTGGATTTGTTTAGAGATAAACACTCCACAGACAGACTGAGCCACCTCAGAAGGTAAGAACAGCCTTAAAATATGGTTTTGTTTGTTTTTATGAGCTGGGTAATTTTATAGGCTAATGAGTGGGACTCCAACTATTTTAAGGAATGGCCAGAAGTTTACAGGAATTGGGCAACTAACCATTTTTGATCTTTGATGATCGGCCTCAGAATTGTCATGGTGTGTATGGATGAGTCATTTAGCTTGCTGATGTGTTACAGTGAGTGTAAACTGAGACTCAAGGTCTAGTGGAAGTCATCTCTTCTACCATCTTGGACCTATTAGGTTCTAATCAGTTTATGCTGTGTCAGTGTAGGAAGTTCATCCCACAGCTAAAGAGACAGAGAGCGCTACACGTGAACCTGTATGGGGAGAGTGAATTAAGATCATGCATTCTGAGACAAAGCGTGCAGAGCAAGTTTAGAATTAAACATGTGCAGAGTCTCTTGGGCAGAGAGTCTCCTGGGCAGAAGAATTTTCAGCACTGGGACTCATTAAATTCATTAAATTGCTTCTGTATCTATCAGGCAACTACTATATTTCCTGTGTGCTTCACAGCTCCTAATAAACCTTATGTTTTGTACCAAGAGAAGAAATGAAGCAAAGATATCTTTTATTTTCTTGAAAGCAAAAGATTAACAAATGGAAGATTTTAAGTGATTTATTTGGTTAATGTTGCTAAAGAAACTCTTTGTATGATGATTTCATTTCATGAAATTATTTGGATGATTGATGCACTGTTACCAAATTGATATCGTGTTAACAAATTCCTTTAATCTCCTATTTTCACAAACTCTATAAGAGAACCAGGAATATATTTACACAAAAAAGTTACTGCACAACAGGATAGATCATTAGTTCAAATATACCCAATGAACTTTTGGAGCTAAAGTATTAATGCATATGTGCTGACACTCCCTTTTCAAATACAGAAAACATTAAAACCAGCAAGTCATATTCTTTACCAGAATCTATGAACACAGACTGCTATGTCATTCCCCATTAACTGCTCTATGGAAGAGTTTCAGGTTTCATTTGAAGCCTAATCCTACTGTGGTAAGAAAATAGAGAAATGAGACAATACTGTGCTGTATCTTCTTATAGGTGGATGCTTATGTCTTGCTTGACTAGGATAGTAAAACATTTCTTGGAAAAAAGAGGAAAATTAAATGATTCATTATCTTTTATAAAATTATGGGTTAATTTTGTATTTTTAGCTAAAAGTATGTTATAAGGACATTTCCTATTAAAAAAAGAAGGGAAAAAATAAAATAAAAAAATCTTCAGTTTTGCTCATTTTCTGTTTCAGAGTGAGAAAAAAAAAATGTAGTTATACCAAAGCACAACAGACATCCCCTGTGACTTCTGCCTCTCAACCTTCCAATTTACACACTAATGGTTCAAGGGGCTTTGAAATGCCCCAGAGCATAAAGATCCCTATTGTTCTAGATCCTCTTTGCCCTGTCATCCAGGCTTCTCTCCAGAGAGACTACCCTTGCCTTGTCATCTCCATAAAAACCCCCTCTTCAGGGCAATTGAGGTCCTTTGGTGTTAACTAGGAAAGGACCAAGTTTAGGAGAGATTCCCCCTTTTCCTCTCTCACATGGATTACTCCCTTTGTTTATGACATTGGAGGAAGTCACCCACAGCCCACTAGCTTCAGGCTGGACCTTCCCTGGGCACAAGAGGAAGAGGACAAAGGACAGACAGAAATTACAGAGCAGAGTGTTTTGCTGGAATTAGACTATCTGTCTCTTTTACTTTTGTACTCAGACAACATTAGTTTCTTTGACTCTGCACTTGGCAACCTGCCACTAGAATAATGAGTAAGAGTTTTCATGTCTTATTTCCTCTGACCTTTTTCATTTCTTAGTTTGTTCATTAAATTGCTAATTAGTTTTTTTTTTTTTTGGTCTTCCAGAGAATGTAGATATACAAAGGGCTAAAGAAGAATCAGCTCTATTCTTAGGGGCATCCCTGGTGGCTCAGAGGTTAAATGATGCTAGGGCACATTCACATGCCACATATTAGCAAACTCGAAGTTAAATGGACCACAAAACTATACAAAATCAAATGCTTAAACTATATTAGAGTTCTCTAATAGATATCCCACAGAAAATAAATTTTGAATAAAATAACAGGCAGTTATATGTAAGGGCATACAAAATAAAATAGATAAAATATATTCATATCCTTGACCCAAAAAGTAAAGATGATTGTGAACTACAGAAAGTTATTCAAATAAAAATGTCCTGAAGGAAAAAAAAAAACAGTCTGAACTAAATTAAGTAAATATATATGTAGAGATATAGAGAGAAAATAGAAAGACATGGCAAGAGAGAAGAAATGAGATGGGAGAAAAAAAAAACAGACCAAGAAACAGATAATAACATAGAAAACCACCCCATCATCCACTTTAAGCCCAAAACAAGATGACTTAATCAGCTGTAGTAGGATAGGCGTATATAGAAAAGCCAAAAGTTGAGGTGGTAAAGATTTAAAATTGAATATGAATGAATGTCCAATCGAAATTTTTATTTGATATGACAGCAGGCACTAGGAACCCACTTCTGCACTGCCACCGAGCTAATTGTGTTCTAAGAATGGCAATGAAATATGGCATTTTTTGATATTGTATGTATAAAGATAAGTATGATACACAATTTAGTCCAAAGAATTAGGTAGAGAGTTTACGGGCATAAAGTGACTTTGTTCTAAGTTGAATCAATTTGGTATTATTTATTATACATCTCTTATGTAAGTGTTCAACAGCAATGCAAGAAAGAGACTAATAAATTAATCCTAAAAGGTCCATAAAATATAATCATAATCAAAAGGTAGGAATAATGCAAGGTTTGGTGAAATAAATGCCTATATACATGAACAGAGGGTATCTTAAGAAGAAAATAAGTATGTGGGGATGTATATGTATATATATATATATATATATATATATATACACACACACACAAACTATCAGAAGAGAAAGATAAGAAAAATATTGCAAATAAAGAATGATAGAACCTTCACAGAGGAAGGCTGAATCTTGCCAAAAGAGTGAAAAATTTTCCTGGCAGTAATAAACCAGATAAAGAAATTGTAACTTTTCCCAGTATTAAAAATCCAGATTTAAAAATAATCTTTTCTCCAGATCCATTAGGAATTCAGTAACTATTACAATAGCTAATTAAAATGTGAATCATTGTGGTTCTCCTACTGAGTGAAGTGAAGTGAAAGTCGCTCAGTTGTGTTCGACTCTTTGCGACCAAATGGATAGTCCATGGAATTCTCCAGGCCAGAATACTGGAGTGCGTAGTCGTTCTCTTCTCCAGGGGATCTTCCCAACCCAGGGATTGAACCCAGGTCTCCCACATTGCAGGCGGATTCCTTACCAGCTGAGCCACAAAGGAAGCCTTCTTTTACTGAATACAAGTCAAATATCCAGGTACTGGAATTGTAGGATGAACCTGGATGTAATTTTCTACATCTTTCATACATGGATCTGGAGGAGAGAGTGGTAGTAATTCAAAAGAGCTACAATCACAAGGTGCTATATTAACCTGTGTAAAGTATGGGCTATGGATATGACTAAGTAATGCATTGTTTCTAAGCTCTATTGATCATAGAGGACAACTGAAGTCATCATCTGTGGTGGCATCTAAGAGGTGGATAAATCACATCTGGCCCAGGTATTTAAAAACCATAGAGACAAGAGACCCCAAAATGTTCTATCAAGTCTGAGATTTTGGGGAGTAATTTCAGAGAAGTTGAACTTTATCAGGATTAATGAATGCCAATAGCTATCAACCACTTCCAACCAGCTTCAGAAACATTCAGGGAATGTATTCACAGAAAAGGAAAAGAAGTAAATTTAATCTTAGAATGACACCCCAACTTTCTCTCCAGGGTAAGGTATTGTACAAATGAGCAATTTTTTCTTTATGTGTATCATGGTACAGCTACCTCAGAATCTAAAGGAAGAATATACAAATTCTAAATTTTAAGAATTATTTTCCCACCAACAGTGTAAGAGGGTTCCCTTTTCTCCACACCCTCTCCAGCATTTATTATTTGTAGACTTTTGGATCGCAGCCATTCTGACTGGTGTGAAATGATACCTCATAGTGGTTTTGATTTGCATTTCTCTGATAATGAGTGATGTTGAGCATCTTTTCATGTGGGAATGCAAACTAGTACAGCCACTATGGAGAACAGTGTGGAGATTCCTTAAAAAACTGGAAATAGAACTGCCTTATGATCCAGCAATCCCACTGCTGGGCATACACACTGAGGAAACCAGAAGGGAAAGAGACACGTGTACCCCAATGTTCATCGCAGCACTGTTTATAATAGCCAAGACATGGAAGCAACCTAGATGTCCATCAGCAGATGAATGGGTAAGAAAGCTGTGGTACATATACACAATGGAGTATTACTCAGCCATTAAAAAGAATACATTTGAATCAGTTCTAATGAGGTGGATGAAACTGGAGCCTATTATACAGAGTGAAGTAAGCCAGAAGGAAAAACATAAATACAGTATACTAACGCATATATATGGAATTTAGAAAGATGGTAACAATAACCCGGTGTACGAGACAGCAAAAGAGACACTGATGTATAGAACAGTCTTATGGACTCTGTGGGAGAGGGAGAGGGTGGGAAGATTTGGGAGAATGGCAATGAAACATGTAAATATCATGTAGGAAACGAGTTGCCAGTCCAGGTTCGATGCACGATGCTGGATGCTTGGGGCTGGTGCACTGGGACGGCCCAGAGGGATGGTATGGGGAGGGAGGAGGGAGGAGGGTTCGGGATGGGGAACACATGTATACCTGTGGCGGATTCATTTTGATATTTGGCAAAACTAATACAATTATGTAAAGTTTAAAAATAAAATAAAATTAGAAGAAAAAAAAGAAAAAAAAAGAATTATTTTCTCAAAGATTTATAAGATTTTCATATTTAATTTTTATAGGAAAATTTCCTCAGCATATTTTGTTTTCTCTATTCTTTTATTCTCTTTAAAAATTATTCTATTTTAAATTTTCACTAAAATTTATTTTCTTAAATGATATTCATGTTTTGTGTTTTGCTTTAAGTAGTTTTCCTATAGCCAGATTATAAAATTTCTATGTACTTTTTCTCTGTTTATTTTTAAACTTTTAAGCTATGGTCACATATTTTCACTAAAAGTTTCAAAGTTTATTAGCATGATAGGCATACAGAACAGTTAGAGGCTGTACATTATTATTTTTTTTTTTTCCAGTTTTGCTGAGTTGCAGTAGAGATGGATGTAACCAATGAAAACACCCAGGGAAATTTCATCCTTTTGGGATTTTCTGATCGGCCTCATCTGGAGAGAATCCTCTTTGTGGTTATCTTGATCGCGTATCTCCTGACGCTTGTGGGCAACACCACCATCATCCTGGTGTCTCGGCTGGATCGTTACCTCCACACTCCCATGTACTTCTTCCTTACCCACCTCTCCCTCCTGGACCTTAGTTTCACCACCAGCTCCATCCCTCAGCTTCTGTATAACCTAAATGGACATGACAAGACCATCAGCTACCCAGGCTGTGCCATCCAGCTCTTCCTATTCCTGGGTCTGGGTGGTGTGGAATGTCTACTCCTGGCAGTCATGGCATATGACCGGTTTGTTGCAGTCTGCAAGCCCCTGCACTACATGGTGATCATGAATCCCCAGTTATGCTTGGGTTTAGTGTCCCTTGCTTGGGGCTGTGGGGTGGCCAACTCTTTGATCATGTCTCCAATGACCCTGTGGCTACCCCGCTGTGGGTACCAGAAGGTAGACCACTTCCTGTGTGAGATGCCTGCCCTAATTCGGATGGCCTGTGTCAATACAGCTGCTGTTGAAGGCATTGACTTTATTCATGCAATAGGTATTGTGCTGTCGCCTTTAGTGTTTATCCTGATCTCCCATGGCTACATTGTGAGGGCTGTATTAAGTATTCAGTCATCCTCTGGGAGGCACAAAGCCTTCAACACCTGTGGCTCCCATCTCACAGTGGTCTCACTTTTCTATGGAAATATTATTTACATGTACATGCAACCAGGAGCCAGCTGCTCCAAGGACCAAGGCAAGTTCCTCACCCTCTTCTACAACATTGTCACCCCGCTCCTGAATCCTCTGATCTACACCCTCAGAAACAAAGAGGTGAAGGGGGCATTGAGAAGATTGACTTTGGTAAATCTCAGTTTAAGGAAGAAATTATAATAAAAGACAATGTTAGGAATTCCCTTTTAAATGTTTTATTCTTAAAAAACTTTGGATGTTTATTATTTTTCATTACCACCATCTGTCAGTGTTTTGGCAAAATTCTTCACACTCTGTGACACATTCCTACTCTTTGTCCAAATCATGAAGTATACCAATTCTGATATTCAAATAATTCAAAATCAATATTTCTCAATGTAAGGTCTATTGATCCCTTTTGTTGTTCAGTGGCAAAGTCATGTCTGACCTTTTGCGACCCTGTGGACTGTAGTCCACCAGGCTCTTCTGTCCATGGATTTCCCAGGCAAGAATACTGGAGTGGGTTGTCATTTCCTTCTCCAGCTCTCAATCACTGCTGATGTACAAATATCTAAGAAATCCAAATACACGCTGTTCTAAAAAGGTAGAAACAGTAAGTAAAACCACATTTCTATTAATAATAAATCTGGAAGGAAAACTTTGGAAGAAGAAATGAAATCTATTTTACTAGATTTTCAGAAATATTTGATCACTAAGAGCACACTGAGTAATGGAATCTAATTATCCACTTTTTAGAAGTCTTGATAATATGCTATTAGGAAAAAGGAACAAGAATTTGCATCTTACTTTCATTGTCCTACAACAAAAATAAAAGCTCTTTAAGCAAAGTGTGGCTATAATTCCTTTTTATCTGTTCATTAATTCAATGCCAATTATTGAATGACTTTTCTGCTTCAAGCACTATATTCTAGGTGCTGGAATTAAATTTCTGATCAATATTGACTAGGTCCCTGTGTTTGTAAAATTTCCCTACTGTGTGTGCCAGTAATAATAAATGACAATAAAAATATAAAAAGCACTCATTTAATGTTGTGAAAAAATACAGAATTATATGTTGGAAAGTAACCATTTAGCCGTTTAAATGAGATATTCCCTGGAGATATCTAGTGAGATATTTCAGCTGCATTTGATCATGAAAAGGGAGACCTGCAACAATCATGCCAGGAGAAGGGATGTCAAGTTCAAACTTCCTAAGGTAAGAGTAAGCTTCACATGCACTCAAATCAGAATAATGAGCATTATATGTGGATTCTATCATTGACAATAAGCGTATATACTACTATCAGAGAGTTTAGAAAAGGCCAGAGCATTAAAATTTTACAGGCAATGTTAAAGAGTAGGAATTTTAGTGTAAGCACAGAAAACTGTTTAGAAAGTAAATAATCTGACTTACAGTGTTACACATCCACTTCATCTGCTCTGCAGAGAATGAATGTTATGGAACAAAGGTGAATCAAGAATCTACTGCAATAAATCAGGCAACATTAGGTGATGTTTCACAGTAAGCATTAACAGTGAAAAGAGAAAAATTTAAATCAATGGTGTGTTTTATAAGATCAAACCAAGGGTTTTCTGATGCAATTTATGGAGTGAAAAGAGATAAGAATCAAGAATAATTTCTTGGCTTGTAAATTGAGCAGTTAGTGCTTAAAGGAAGTGACTGGTATGTGCCTGTTAAGTCACTTCAGTCATGTCCAACTCTTTGCAACCCTATTGGCTGCAGCTCACCCAGGCACTTCTTACTATGGGATTCTCCAGACAAGAGTACTAGAGTGGTTTCCCAGGGTCCTCCTTTGAACCTGTGTGTGACTGGAGTAAAAGCAACCATCTCATCCTCTATCATCCCCTACTCCTCCTCCCTTCTATCTTTCTCAGCATCAGAGTCTTGTCCAATGAATCAGTTCATCACATCAAGTGGCCAAAATATTGGAGCTTCAGCTACAGCATCAGTCTTTCCAATGAATATTCAGGGTTTATTTCTTTTAGGATTGACTGGTTTGATCTCCTTGCTATCCAGGAGACTCTCGAGTCTTCTCTGGCACTACAGTTTGAAAGCATCTATTCTTTGGTGCTCAGCTTTCTTTATGGTCCAAATAATACATTTGTACATGACTATTGAAAAATGATAGCTTTGACTATACAGACTTTATCAGCAAAGTTATATCTCTGCTTTTTAATACATTATCTAGGTTTGTCATAGCTTTTCATCCAAGGAGTAAGTATCTTTTAATTTCATGGCTGCAGTCACCATCTGCAGTGATTTTGGAGTGCAAGAAAATGAAGTTTCTCACTGTTTCATTGTTTCCCCATCATTTGAAGTGATGGGACCAAATGCCATGATCTTAGCATTTCAAATGTTAGGTTTTAAGCCAGCTTTTTCACTCTCCTCTTTCACTTTCATCAAGATGTTCTTTAGTTCCTCTTCACTTTCTGCCATTAGGGTGGTATCATCTTTATAACTGAGGTTGTTGATATTTCTCCTGACAATCTTGATTCCACCTTGTGATTCATCCAGGATTTCTTATGCTGTACTCTGAATATAAGTTAAATAAGCAACGTGACCCCAAAAAGATGTCCTTTTCATTATTGAGGACTGGAATGCAAAAGTAGGAAGTCAAGAAACACCTGGAGTAACAGGAAAATTTGGCCTTGAAGTACAGAATGAAGCAGGGCAAAGGCTAATAGAGTTCTGCCAAGAGAACACATTGGTCATAGCAAACACCCACTTCCAACAACACAAGAGAAGACTCTACACGTGGACATCACCAGATGGTCGACACTGAAATCAGACTGGTTATATTCTTTGCAGCCTAACATGGAGAAGCTCTATAGAGTCAGCCAAAACAAGACCAGGAGCTGACTGTGGCTCAGATCATGAACTCCTTATTGCCAAATTCAGACTGAAATTGAAGAAAGTGGGGAAAACCACTAGACCATTCACTAGACCTAAATCAAATCCCTTATGATAATACAGTGGAAGTGAGAAATAGATTTAAGGGACTAGATCTGATAGACAGAGTGCCTGATGAACTATGGACCGAGGTCGTGACATTGTACAGGAGACAGAAATTAAGACCATCCCCAAGAAAAAGAAATGGCAAAAAAGCAAAATGGCTGTCTAGGGAGTCCTTACAAACAACTGTGAAAAGAAGGGAAGCTAAAAGTAAGGAGAAAAGGAAAGATATACCCATTTGAATGCAGAATTCCAAAGAATAGCAAGGAGAAATAAGAAAGCCTTCCTCAGTGATCAATGCAAAGAAATAGAGGAAAACAATAGAATAGGAAAGACTAGAGATCTCTTCAAGAAAATTAGAGATACCAAGGGAATATTTCCTGCAAAGATGGGCTCAATAAAGGACAGAAATGGTAGGGACCTAACAGAAGCAAAAGATATTAAGAAGACATGGCAAGAATACACAGAAGAACTACACAAAAAAGATCTTCATGACCCCGATAATCACGATGGTGTGATCATTCACCTAGACCCAGACATCCTGGAATGTGAAGTCAAGTGGGTCTTAGAAAGCATCACTACGAACAAAACTAGTGGAGGTGATGGAATTCCAGTTGAGCTATTTCAAATCCTAAAAGATGATGGTGTGAAAGTGCTGCACTCAATATGCCAGCAAATTTGGAAAACTCAGCAGTGGCCACAGGACTGGAAAAGTTTCGTTTTCATTCCAATCCCAAAGAAAGACAAGGCCAAAGAATGCTCCAACTACTGCACAATTGCACTCATCTCACACGCTAGTAAAGTAATGCTCAAAATTCTCCAAGCCAGGCTTCAGCAATACGTGACCTGTGAACTTCCAGATGTTCAAGCTGGTTTTAGAAAAGGCAGAGGAACCAGAGATCAAATTGACAACATCCAATGGATCATTGAAAAAATAAGAGAGTTCCAGAAAAAGATCTATTTCTGCTTTATTGACTATGCCAAAGCCTTTGAATGCATGGATCACAATAAACTGTGGAAAATTCTGAAAGAGATGGGAATACCAGACCACCTGACCTCCTGAGAAATCTGTATGCAGGTCAGGAAGCAACAGTTAGAACTGGACATGGAACAACAGACTGGTTCCAAATAGGAAAAGGAGTACATCAAGGCTGTATATTGTCACCCTACTTATTTAACTTCTATGCAGAGTACATCATGAGAAATGCTGGGCTGGAGGAAGCACAAGCTGGACTCAAGATTGCCAGGAGAAATATCAATAACCTCAGATGTGCAGATGACACCACCCTTATGGCAGAAAGTGAAGAAGAACTAAAGAGCCTCTTGATGAAAGTGAAAGAGGGGAGTGAAAAAATTAGCTTAAATAGCTCAACATTCAGAAAACTAAGATCATGACATCCGGTCCCATCACTTCATGGCAAATAGATGGGGAAACAGTGGCTGACTTTATTTTTCTGGGCTCCAAAATCACTGCAGATGGTGGTTGCAGCCATGAAATTAAATGACACTTACTCCTTGGAAGGAAAGTTATGACCAACCTAGACAACACACTAAAAAGCAGAGACATTCCTTTGCCAACAAAGGTCCATCTAGTTAAGGCTATGATTTTTCCAGTAATCATGTATGGATGTGAGAGTTGGACTATAAAGAAAGTTGAGTACAGAATAATTGATGCTTTTGAAGTGTGGTGTTGAAGAAGACTCTTGAGAGTCACTTGGACTGCAAGGAGATCCACCCAGTGCATCCTAAAGGAGATCAGTCCTGGGTGTTCACTGGAAGGACTTATGTTGAAGCTGAAACTCCAATACTTTGGCCACCTGATGCAAAGAGTTGACTCATTGGAAAAGGCCCTGATGCTGGAAAAGTTTGAGGGCAGGATGAGAAGGGGACGCCAGAGGATGAGATAGTTGGATGGCAACACCAACTCAATGGGCGTGGGCCTGGGTGGACTCCGGGAGTTGATGATGGACAGGGAGGCCTGGCGTGCTGCGGTTCATGGGGCCACAAAGAGGCAGACACGACTGAGTGACTGAACTGAACTGAACTCTGAATATAAGTTAAATATGCAAGGTGACAGTATACAGTCTTGATGTACTCCTTTCCCTTGTTTGAACCAGTCCATTGTTCCATGTTTGGTTCTAACTGGATTTACTTCTGGGCTCTATTTCCATTGGCCCCATGCCTATGTTTGTGCCAACACCATTTCATTTTAGTTTCTGTAACTTTGGACTGTTTTATGAAATCTGGGAGGGTTATGCCTCTTGCTTTGCTCATTTCTCTCTGAATTGCTTGGCAACTCTGCATCTTTTATGAGTCTATGTAAATTTTTGAATTATTTGATCTAGCTTTGTGAAAAATGTCATGGATATTTTGACTGGGATTACATTAAATTTATCGATAGATTTGATTTTCATGGACATTTAATAAATATTAATTCTTTCAATCCAAGTACTTGATATCTTTTTCACCATTTTTTGAATTCATCTTCAACTTTCTTTATCAATGTTTTATAGTTTTCAGTTTATAAATCTTTTATCTCCTTGGTCAGGTTTATTCTTAAATATTTTATTATATGATGTGATTTTATTTCTTAAAATTTGTATTGGTGTAGAGTTGATTTACAATGTTGTATTGATTTCTGTTGTAAATTAAAGTGAATCAGTTATACATATACATATATCCACCTTTCTTTAGATTCTTTCCCCATGTAGGTCAGTGCTATACAGTGTGTCCTTATTAGTTGTCTATGTTATGTATATAGTAATGTGTATAGTTCAATCACCTTTCTGATATTTCATTATTAGTATGTAGAAATATGACAGATTTCTGTGTATTAACGTTGTATCCTGCAATTTTACTAAATTTTTTGATGGTGTCTTTAAGATTTTCCTTGTTAAGTATCATGTCATCTGTAAAGATTGAGAGCCTCACTTGTTCCTTTCCAATTTTGATTCCTTTTTATTTATTTTTCTTGTCTGGTGCTGTGGCTAGGAGTTCCAAAACTCTGTTTAAAAATAGTGGTGAGAATGGGTATCCTTATCTTGCTCCAGTTTTTAGTAGGAAGGCTCTCACCTTTTCACTACTGAGTATTATGTTGGCTGTAGGTTTGTCATAATTGGCTTTTATTATTCTTGAAGTCCTTTGTTAAAATACATGTTGATAATTTTTTGCATCTAAATTTATTAGGGATATTCATTTATAGGTTTCTGTTTTTCTTGTAGTTTCCTTATATGACTGTGGCATAAGTGTTATTCTTGTCTCATAAGAGTTTGGAAGTGTTTCATCCCCTTCAGTTTTTTAGAAGAGTTTTAGAAGAATTCGCATTAATTATTGTGGTGGTTTAGTCACTAAGTCAAGTCCAACCCCTTCCAACCCCAGGGACTGTAGCCCGCCAGGCTCCTCTGTCCATGTGATTCTCCAGGCAAGAATATTAGAGTGGGTTGCCATTTCCTTCTCCAGGGGATCTTCCCGACCCAGGAATCAAACCTGGGTCTCCTGCATTGCAGGCAGATGATTTACTGACGGAGCTTGAGGGAAGCATTAGCTATAATATAATGTTTAGCAGAATTGGCAAGTGAAGAAAAGAGTTTCTTGGGGTTTTCTATGATGGGAGATTTTTGGTTACTAGTTCATTCTCAATATTAATTACTGATCTGTTGAGATTTTCTGCTTTTTTCCAATTCAGTCTCTGTAGCTGATGTGTTTCTGGGAATTTATCCCTATTTTCCAGGTTATCTAATTTGTTCACTTATAGTTGCTCGTTGTAGTCTTTTATGATTGTTTGTATTTCTTTTATATCTAGTGTAAGGTCTTATTTTTCTTTTGCATCTAATTTTATTTATCTGAATAGTTTCTCTTTTTTTCTTAGTTTAGCTAAAGGTTTGTCAATTTTGTTTATCTTTTCTAAAACCAGTTCT
The DNA here is from genome assembly GCF_032452875.1 of Bos javanicus. Classification (NCBI taxonomy): domain Eukaryota; kingdom Metazoa; phylum Chordata; class Mammalia; order Artiodactyla; family Bovidae; genus Bos; species Bos javanicus. The sequence goes on from NC_083874.1 coordinate 40,962,469, forward strand.
TAGTTTCATTAATCCATTCTATTGTTTTTCTAGTCCCTAATTCACTTTTTCCTTTTTATTGTTATATCCATTCTTCTGCTATCATTTTGCTTAATGTGTTCTTCTTTTTCTAGTTCTTAGAAGTGAAAAGTTAGATTGTATATTTGAGATATCCCTAATTTCTTAATGTTATGCATTTATTACTCTAAAATATCTCTTCAGAGATGCTTTTGCTGAATTCCATAAGTTCTGATATGTTATGATTACATTTTATTTATTTGAGAATTTTAAAATTCCCTTTTGCTTTCTTTTTTGACCCATTGTTTATCAGCAGTGTATTTAGTTTCTACACATTTGTAAATTTTCCAGCTTTCCTTTTGTTGTTCATTTCAAGTTTCCTACCACTGTGGTCAGAAAAGATAGTTGGTATGAATCCAGCCTTCTTAAATTTGTTAAGATTTGTTTTGTGTCCATTCATATGATTTATCCTGGAGAATATTCTGTGTGCACTTGAGAAGAATGTGTATTCTGATTCTGTTAGATGGACTATTCTGTATATGTCTGTTAAGTCCATTTGCTCTAATGTATCCAGTTACAACATTCCCTTGCTGATTTTCTGTGGATAAGATATCCATTGTTGATAGTAGATTATTGAAGACGCATTACTGTTATTATACACTTGTCTATTTTTATCTTTAGATCTGATGGTATTTGCTTAACATATTTAGGTTACTTAGGTGCTTTCATGTTGAGTGAATATATATTTACTATTGTTATATCTTCTTGAAATAGTGACCTCTTTTTAATTGAAGTACAGTATTGTGTAATAATAAAAACATTTTTTCCAATTTTTTCATTATAGGTTATTATGAGTTATTGAATAAAGATTTTATGCTGCATAGAAGTTTTTATGCTGCATATAATTTTTATAAAAATTATACATGACTATTTTGTTTATAGTCATGTGTATCTGTTAATCCCATACCTCTAATTTGTCACTCTTCCATCTTTGGTAACCATAAGATTGTTTTCAATGTCTGTAAGTCTGTTTTTCTTTTACATAAATCTATTTTTATTTTTTTTGGATTCCACATACAAATGTTATCCTATAATATTTGTCTTTATCTGAATTACTTCATTCAGTATGATAATCTCTATATCCATCCATATTGTTGCAAATGATATTCCATTATTTTTTATGGCTAAGTAGTATTCCATTGTGTATATATGTGTGTGTGTGTATGTATACACACACACATATATAAATGCATACCATATATACATATATGTAAATACATATACATATATGGTATGTATTTATATATGTGTGTCTGTATACATACATATATATATATATATATACATATATACACACAGAGCATGGGGCTTACCCCAGGTGGCAGTAGTGGTAAAGAGTTCACCAGCCAATGCAGGAGACATAAGAGGTGTGGGTTCAGTCCCTAGGTTGGGAAGATCCGGTGGGGGAAGGCAAGGAAATCCACTTTAGAATTCTTACCTGGAGGATCTCATGAACAGAGGAGCCTGACAGGCTACAGTCCATAGGGTCACAAAGAGTCAGATATGACTGAAATAGCTTAACATGCACATAAGTGTCTTGGAAGAGATATGGAAGAATAACTTTTTGATTGAAGGATGTGAAGTAATTTATTTGGCAACATATACAAACATTAATTTTGAAGGGAATAACTGATAACTATTACCACAATAATGTTAATTTTTAATAAATATCAGCATTCAGAGTGTGAGAACCCATATCAAGGAAGGATAATACAGTTAGCATAAGTAATTGGAAATGAGTTTTGTCCATATTTTATAAAGAACTACTAAAATTAACAATAAAATGCCTAATTCATTATTTTTTTTTTAAAAGACAAACTGTTTAAATGCAACTTCTGAAAGAATGAGGTAAAAATGGACAGTAAATATGTGAGGAATCACACAACTTTTCTGGTAATCAAAAATAGGCAAAATAAATAGCAACAAGACCATACAGATACACTCATCATATGCACATAAATATATTATTTTGAAAATCATGCATTTTTTAAGGTTGTGAAATTAAAGGAATTCATGCTTGAATGAGTTGAACTACTAAAATTATTTAGAAAACACTGTGGCATTATCTATTGTAGTGGGTTGAAAGATGGCCCCCCAAAATTCATGTTCTTTTCGAACATGTGTATGTGACCTTTGGAAATAGAGCTTGGCATTTGTACTTAGTTTGGGATCTCAAGATGAAATCATCGTGGATTTAGGGTGAGTTCAAAATCAAATGAGTGTTTTTATAAGAGAAAAGAGCACATTAAAATATACAAAGGAAAGAAGACCAAGTGAAGAAAAAGACAGATCAGAGTTATGCTACACAAGCCAAGGAATGTGAGAAACAATCACAAGTGAAAGAGTCTAAAAAAGATTGACACTTGAGCATTCACAGGTAGCCTAGACCAGTCAAAAACTTGAAATAGAATGTTTGGACTACAGAGTTGTGAGAAAGTAAATTTCTAATGTTTTAATCCATCAAAGTTTGTTTTGATTTTTTATGGTGACCCTAGTAATTTAATGCACATTATTAATTTTAAAATGTGCATACCTTCTCCCTAGCAAATATACTCACAGACATTTTTAAATTGTTTATTTTTACTGATATATGTATACAAGTATTGATAATGTAGTTGTTTATAACAGTGAATAACAGAAAATGCCCCAATGTCTAATACATTTGAATGTTAAATAATTTATGCATATTGATGCTATAGAAGTTTATAAAGGTCAAAATAAATTAAAATTAAAACTTTGGGAACAATCTGACAAGCAAAATGTTAAGTAAAAAAAACTAGACAGAATACATATACTATTTTTTTCAACATATATTTGGTTAAAGAAATTTAAAATTAGGTCATATTCAATTCTTTAATCCATTTTTGGTTGATTTTTATGTATGGTATGACATAGTTGTCTAGTTCTCTTTTTTAGTGTGTGGCTTTTTAGGACTGCAGGACTATACAGCTGCAGGTCTTATATAGACACAAGGGTTAAATATTTTTAATCTAGGTGGTGTATTTCCAATTTACATTTAAAAGGCAATAACCAGTGAAAAGATAAGTGAAAGTACAAAATAAATTATGTGGAGTAATAATATTTCTTAATAATAAAATTACTCAATGAAAGCTTTATAAATTCAAATATATAATTTATGGACACAGCATAGAACTTAAGAGAAGTAATGGATGGGCTATTTTTTAATAAATTGTTAAAGGTCATATATTCAAATATGTAAATAAGTCAAATATGTAAAAATATTTAAAGATTAGAAATAATAAATGGGTAAGTATAGTATGAAAAAGTCCAAAATAAAAATGTTTACATAACACACACACAAGGAAATTTTCCAAATCAAGTAAAACTAAATGAATAAATATATCTTTCAATTATAAGTTCTCTATCATTTACTAACTCAATAAAATGAAAAGTATAAAATCATATATACTAAATTTATGATTTGGATTGTATAAACTATACATATACATACATGCATTTATTTGTTATGTTATAAATGTACATAACTCATCAATTTGATAAGAATAGAAACATTAAAAAATAATTATTCCCTTGGATTCATTATTTTCACCTGTGAAAATTTATCAAGAAAAAAATATTTTACACAAAGTGGAACCCTTAATAGAAATAAATCTATAAATTGAAAAGAAATGCTATGACAAATTTAAAAAATAGTTAAGTATACTGGTATCATTAGTTAAGACAAATTACTATAGGTAATTAGTTAAATAACACCAAAGCTAAACTATTGTGGTTATAGCAATTAGTAAAACAAAAACACACCAGTTCCTGTATAAAATGATGAGAATAAGAAGAAAATCTTGTGTTTGTGAGCCACACTTGAATCATATGCTCAAAATTAAATATGTTATAGTAAGAATTGAAAAAAGAAAGTTCTGACCAATGTATTATAAATATTGACTTAAATATTGTTACAACTCAATGGTTTAGGGAAAATTACTTTAAAATGTGGTAGAGAATCAATATTACTTAGTATTCACATTTTTTTCTCTTGTCTAATTTTTTTTAAAAAGTTATTTTTTTATATTGATTGCTGATTGGCAAATTGCTGACATTGCATTTTTGTTAATAAATTGGTGAGGATCTTATGAAGCATAGAAGGAAGGCACGCTATGTTTCATTAGCAGTCCACTAAAGATAAGGTTGGAGTGGTTTGGCCATGAGATGTCTACAGAAAAGTGCCATTTGTTGATTATATATTTCTCATCTCTGTTACTGTAAAATCCTTCTGTAACTAAGGTCAATTCTTTCTTCTCCTATTCTCAACTTACTTGGTTATTTTTCTTCTCAATACTTTCCTGAGGGCTCCAGACATCTCTTTGTTTCTCAGGCTGTAGATGAGGGGATTGAGCATGGGAGTGAGGATGGTATAGAAGACAGAGACCACTTTGTATTGCTCAGCAGTGTGATAGGCTTTGGGGAGAAAATATTTGATGATGGCAGTTCCATAGAAGAGAATCACCACAATCATATGGGAAGAACAAGTTGACAAAGCCTTCCTCATCCCCATGTTTAATTCTAATCTTAAAACAGTGGAGAAAATCTGCCCATATGAGGCCATGATGGCAGATATTGGAAAGAGGAGAAATATAACACCACTGATAAAAAGACCATTTTCATAAAGAGAAGTGTCAGCACAAAACAAGTTTCAAGAGAGCTGGGATCTCACAAAAGAAATGATGGATTTCTCTGGAGCCACAAAAAGGAAGATTCAGAACATAGACAACATGGACGAAGGCATTGATAAGTGCACCCAGCCAAGTGCCAGCCACCATGAAAATGCAAACTCTAGGGCGCATGAGAATTGAGTAGTGAAGGGGATGGCATATAGCCACATAGCGATCGTAAGCCATGACTGCCAGGAGAAGGCACTCTGCTCCCCCCAGAGTCATGAAGAGGAAGAGCTGGATTCCACAATTAGTATAGGAAATGTTGTTTCGTCCAGACAAAATGTCAATGGCTATCTTGGGAACAAAAGTAGAGATATACAAGAGGTCCATCAAGGAAAGTTGACTGAGAAGAAAGTACATAGGAGTATGGAGATGAGAGTTCAACCAAATGAGTATCACCATTATAATATTGACAATAAGGGCCACAAGGAAAACTAGAAAGATGAAAGTAAAAAGTAGCTTGGGGATCAGGATGCAGTGAAACAGCCCCAGGAGAACAAAGTCAGTTCCAGTGGTCCTGTTGTTCCATATCTCCATTCTGTCCATCCCAATTCATTTCCTTGGGTAGAGTTTACAAATATCTTTAGGTCCACATTTATTTTACAATGTATCACTTTCATTTTCTTTCTTAGAAATATCAATGATATATTTTATGTATAAAGTTTTGACTGCATTTAATTCTATGTCCTTACCACAGAATGTTGTCACTATCACAAGTTTAGTGCAAAATTTCTTAAGACAGTTATATAAGTACGTCTGAAGAAGCACTCTACACTTGCAGTATTTTAAGAAAAATGTAAACTTTTTGAAAATTTTAAGTACAATTTAATTAAAAGAATAAAAAGTATGTATCTGTATAGATCTGCCTATTTATCTATAAAAAATTCAGCACATATTTAAAGTCATTCCATGGTCTTGGATAGTTCTGATTTCTAAGTACTAAAGATAAAACAAAGATTTTAATCCTAACTGAATAAGTAATCTTCTACACACCTACACAAAATGTGTTGAGTATTTTACATATGTCATGTTTTGATCATTATAACAGCTTTCAAAGGATAACTTTCTTTGATTTCAAAATATGAATTTGACTCTCAAAGAGTCAACTAACATATACAGATATAGAGTAAGGGAACTAAAACTACTATAACTAGATCTAAATTTTTGCAAATGTTTTGATCTTAACATGTTACTAAATTTTTCTAAAAGAGAAATCTTTAAGGTTTCTGTTTTTAAATAAACAATGTGTAAGATTGCCTTTACTTTACTTGTTTTTTGAATTTGACAATCTAAGACCATCCAGAAAGTACAGAAAGAAGTTCAGTGTTGAACAGGCTGCTTTCTGAGTCAGATTCCAAATACTGATACCACATAGTCACAAGACTCTTGATATTATGCAAAAGAAACACAGTGGCAAACAACCAGACACCTGTTATTGATATAGCCAGTTGGGTTGGTAATTTTCATCTGTGTGGATAGTTCAGTGAAACTTAGGCAGTAGAAAAACATACAGTAATTAATATAATGAAGAAATAACCTAGTCTTTAGAGGAAAAAGTGAAGAAAAACTCCATTGATAGGTTCAAATACAGTGTGAGAAGTAATTTTCTTATGCACAGACATTATATTTTTCAAGATGTCCCTCAAAACTGTGACATAATAAAGCAGAATACCAAACTATTAGACTTGCTCCTTGAAGAATGTAGAGTTATTTGATGTCATGATCTATAGTGACTTGCTTTTATGGCTTGAAATCTGACCATCAGTTATGTTGTTCTTACATAAGAAATTTCACTAAAATTGGCATTGACTCCTGAATGAGAATTTCTTTAAATAAGCCATCTCAATTAAGAAAAAAAGAAAAAGATTACCTTTACTCAGGCTTTATTTGGCATCTGTTTTTATCTCAGGTCTTCATGAAAATTGTCTGTGAAGCTGCATACACTTTGCTCAAAGGAAAAGAGAAAGTGAATAAAAATGGTTCAGTAAGAAAATTAAAAAAAACAAAAACAAAAACTCACACACATGTACTTTAATCCCTGAGGGTAAATTAATTGTATTGTACCTAAATATAAATGCATCATTTAGTATAAAACTATATATTTTTCAGAGTCAGTAGTGAATATTACTCATTGGCAGGTGCAGATGGAGTCTAGGCAGGATAAGGGAACTATAAAATATTAAGTAAATTATCAAAAGGCTATCCTATATCTTTAGCCATCTCTTAATTTGATGTTCGTCATCCAGCAAATAGTGTTATTGTAGGGCCATTAAGACTTTAGACACTCAGAAAGAATTTTGAAATTTTGAGTTACTTCAAACAGGGTACTTTTCTTATTTACCACCAAATAACTTGCTTTATGATAGTTTTGAAGTCCAAGACCGCATGAAATGAGTATTTGGTTCCCATCCAAAGTGAAAATTAACATGTAAGAAAGTAGACATAATCATAGACTGTTTTTTTAGTATTGATATAAAATTTTATTTAACCTAATATTGTCCAAATGATTTCCACAAATGATATTTTATATAATAGCCCATAAAATGGTTAAAATTATATTCTCAATAGGTTTATATGCTAATGGTGTTTTTAGAAACACATTTACAGATTTGACTGATAATTTAACTGCCTATATCTTTTTTGTTTTTTTTAACATGATGAAAGGGTTTCTCCTGCTTTGCAGGCATGTTCTTTACCACTAGTACCACTAGGGAAGTTCAACTTATACAAGCCCATCAGGTTCCTCTGTCTTTGAGATTCTCCAGGCAAGAATATTGGAGTGGGTTGCCATGCCCTCCTTCAGGGAGTCTTCCAGACCCAGAGATTGAACTTGCATCTCCTGTGTCTTCTGAATTACAAGCAGATTCTTTACTCCCTGAGCCATCGGGGAAGCCCCAAAACTTACATATAGTAAGTGCACAAATCTGGTACTAAAAAGTATTATTCAATTTCACTTATTGTTGACATTAAATTAAAATTTTGAATAAATTATTCCTTAATTTTACTTTTAGCTATTTTGCAAAACAAGGCTGATGATGTTGGGAAAGGTAAATGCTTACCTAAGTAGAATACTGTCTTGCATCACCAAGCCTTTCAATTAATTTTTTTTGTATCAAATAAATCCAACTTTTTTCAGAAATATTAGCTATAAATTTTATTTTTCCCTCAAAATATCACCAGAAATTTATTAACATGAACAAAAGAATTGCACACAAAAATATTCAGAGTGATTCATCGCTTAATGTCAGGTTCATACATTACCAATGAACTAAGAAGGTTAAATAGTCATCAGACATCTCTCTGCCATAAACAGTGTGACAAATTATAATTTATCTGTACGGTCTTCAGGGAAAATATCCCTTGTTTGCCTATCTCCTCCCTTAGGTAACATAGTCATTCTATTGGCCTTCAAATGCCCCAATTAAATGTCTGCTTTCTTTAGAACAAAAATATCAATCAATTTCATAATCATTTTTATCAGCACCAAATTCCCCCACCTTGACAACTCAAAAATTGCCAAGTCAATATCCCAATTCAGAATTTAATAGATGTGACTGTAGAATAGTGTCTTTTAATACCTATGCAATGCTGCATGTGGGTTATTAGTTCCCTGACCAGGGTTCCAACCTGAACCCTCTGCATTGGAAGCAAGGATTGTTGACTGCAAGACCGTCAGGGAAGTCCCAGAGAGCAAGTGGACTTCTTTCCAGTCTTCACCATTGTTTAGTGATCTCAGATATGTTATTTGACCTTTCATTCTTCATGTATAAAATGGGATAATAAGAGGATGCAGATGCACGTATATGATTTTGTGATAATGGTATACAATTAATGATAATCAGTTACAGTAATGGTAATTGATTATTTCAAATTCCTTAAGACAGTGACAGCTGCACAGGGATAATAAAAGTTTCACCATATGGAAATGAATTTGAAGTCTAGCTATAATTAGGACTATGAATTGATCCATACAGTTTTATTTTACCTTCTCTCATATCCAATACACAAATTAGAGACATATCTAACAGCCAACATGTATCTTTTTTTCATTGGAGTATAATTGCTTTATAATGTTGTGTTAGTTTCTGCTTTACAATGAAGTGAATCAGCTGTATGTGTGATTCTATTTCCTGAATATCGTATCACTCATGTACATCAAGTCCTTTAGATTTTTTCAACTAGGAATAATGCATCCACCATTGTGAATTTTGTGCACTTGTGATATTATTGTACATATTTGATTAAAGTATCCCTGAGCACTGTAAGTCAAAAATTATTCTTGCTTTTCTGTGTAGAGAGAAACAGATAATTGTCTCTTAGAAGTTGAGCTTGATTTCAGAAAGATACATCCAGCTGAATTTGAGTTACTGGGAAGGTATTAAGTCACACTGTGAGGTTGGTTAGGTCACACAGTGAGATGTTTGATGTAGTATTGATTTTAGGGTGGGTCAAAGGGCTTTTTCTAGGGCATTTGGGTACTGTATTAAACATATTAGTATTTATTGATTCATTTGTATGTGTCAACCTGAGTTATAAGTACTCTGCATATATATTAAATCCTCAGACCTGCTAAGGTCCATATAAGTAAGACACTGTATATAATGCTGCTTCAGTGCCTATGATCATCACCACCATGTTTTACATCTATACAACTTTAATATCATTAAAGTTTTGATTGACAATTATTTTAATCTACTTAGAAAAATTTAAAATATAGTGTGTATATCTAAGTTCATTAGAAATCAGCATTGGAGAAGGAAATGGCAACCCACTCCAGTACTCTTGCCTTGAAAATCCCATGGACGGAGGAGCTTGGTGCAGGCTACTATCCATGGGGTCGCAGAGTCCAGTACGACTGAGCGACTTCACTTTCATTTTCACTTCAGCACGCCTCAAAAACATTACAACATATAATGAGAAAGTCCATCTCTCCTTTCACAACTAAACTTATTTGTGCAAAATTTACCAAAACAGAAAAAAATAAAAAATAATATTAGCACTATAATTACTAAAAGAAAGGGAGAGTGTACAAACAATTTTGGAATTAATTTGTATACTTTCTGTTAATTTAAGCCTTTCTATAAGTTTCCTTTGGGCTATAAAATAGCATATGCACAAAACGTGTGTGTGCTCCATTGCTCAGTCATGTATGGCTCTTTGTGGCCCCATGGACTGTAGCTCATCACACTCCTCTGTCCATGGAATTTTCCAGGCACAGAATACTGGAGTGGGTTGCCACTTCCTACTCTAGGGGATCTTCCTGACCCAGGAATCAAACCCTCCTCTATTATTTGTTTTGCATCTCCTCCATTGACAGGTGGCTTCTTTATCACTAGTGCTTTATCACTTCCAGGAAGCCCCAAAACAATAATACTTTAGAATTTTTTAAAGATAGCTCAGGTTTATATCTAGTTTTCATTATCAATGAAAATAATTGAGACTATAAAGACTATCATTAAGATCTCCATCCTTTTAAAGAAACATAAAATCCAAAAAATTAAAATACTTCTAATATAAGTGACAATCTTTATATATTAAGCTATTATTAGGTAGGCATTAACTAGACCCATATTTCTCAGAATCCCATTCCATGGCTAGCATTTACTAATGAGAGGAATTCAAATGTATTGAAAAAAAAGAAGGGAATAAAAGGAGTTACCATCTGAGGAAGGCAGATGTATTAGTAGACATTGATTTTAAATTAGCTTCCTGTGAGCTTCTGCAAAATATACCATGTGGTTGCTAGAGACTGAATAGGAATATCTCATATGTTCTGAGGTTTGTAACTCCCTCTAAGTGAATTCCTGTGTGTGTGTGTTTGTGTGTGTGTGTAAGTCCTTCAGTTGTATCTCTTTGTGACCCTATGGATTGTAGCTCACCATGCTCCTCTGTCCATAGGATTCTCCAGGCAAGAATACTGGAGTGGATTACCACGTCTTCCTTCAGGGGATCTTCCCCACCCAGTGATCGAACCTGCATCTTTTCTGTCTCCTGCATTGGCTGCAGGTTCTTTACCATTAGTGCCACCTGGGAAGCCTAAGTGAGTTTCTAAGAGCCCTCCCAAATTGCCTTCAATCTTTTAGCACTTCTAAAGTATAAACGTGCATCTAATTTCCTATGATAAAATAAATTATACCTGGAAAATAATGAGTGAATACTATTTATAAAATAATGCAAATAATTTGTACACATCATTTTTTTGCCAGCCAATTACTGGGGATACAGAATTTCAAAATTAGGAGTCTGAAGTCAATCTCCTGATTAGACAATAGATTGGGTACCATAATTGCCAATGGAAGATGGAACAAGTATTTCAGACTATATACTGTGACCAAAATAAAAAAGTTATTTGAATTGTCACTGGTTATTGGTAAAAATCACTTGCAAGAAAGGCAAGAAAATTTACTCTTTTTAAAAAATATGGCAACCCACTCCAGTGTTCTTGCCTGGAGAATCCCAGTGACGGGAGAGCCTGGTGGGCTGCCGTCTATGGGGTCGCACAGAGTCGGACACTACTGAAGTAACTTAGCAGCAGCAGCAGCAGCAGCAGCATAGTTGATATACAATGCTAAAATGCTAGATTCTGATGTACAAGAAAGTGATTCAGATACTTTTGTTGATAATTTTTTGTATGCCTTGGTAACCATAAGCTTATTGTATATGTCTCTGAATCTGTTTCTGTTTTATAAATAAGTTCATTTTATCATATTTTAGATTCCACATGTAAGTGATACTTCATGGTATTTGTCTTTCTCTGTATGACTTCACTGAGTACGATAATGTTTATTCATTATTTATTAATTTGTTTATAAAATGTTTATTCATAATTTATTAATTATTAACATTAATTTATTAATGTTTATTCATGTTTATTCTAGGTTTATTCATGTTGCTACAAATGCATTATTTCATTTTTCAGTGATTAAGTAGTATTCCATTGTATACACATAACACATCTTTATTCATTCATCTGTTGATACACATTAAGGTTGATTATATGTCTCAGCTATTATAAACAGTGTTGCTATGAACACTGGGCACAAGTATTTTTCTAAATAGTGTCTTCATCTTTTTTTCCATATCTATGCTCAGGAGTGAGATTGCAACTCTATTTTTAGTTTTATAAGGAACTTTCATACTGTTCTCCATAGTGGTTGTGCCAATTTACAATATAAACTTACTGTTAAAGAATTCATTTACACTAGACATACAGAACCCACTATTTGTGGACTGGAATATATTTTTTCTGGTGCCCTAAATAAATTGAAAGAAGAAAACAACAAGCTCAGTCCTTTAAATTCTCCTCTGAAAGCAGTTATAGAACCAGATGACTGTCCTGAAATAATCCTTTATTTTTTCATTAATGTGAAAAAACAGAATACATACCTTGTGATTAAAATGACCTAAAATATTAAAGCAAGTAGAACTTGCTGCCTCATTAAGTCTTACATAATATTTAGAAAACTGACTGGAAAGAAAAATTGAAGTTAAAACATCTAGATGGGTTACATCTAGTTGAAACATCTAGATGTTACAAACATCTTGAACAGCAAAATTCTGCTGATCTTTCCTTGCAAGCAAAAGTCCTTGTTCTCCAGTTAACTTTGTTTGGCAGTAAGCTAGATATTGTAATGAGTTCACACTTGACAATTGTCCTGTAGGAATATTTACATTATTTTCAAGATACAATTCTTATTTTACTCATTTGCAGAACTTAACAGATTAATAATGAGACATTCACAAATAACAGGTGGGTAGATACCTTAAGGATTATCCTTAAAAACCATAATATTCAAAATATATGTTCTATAAATCATAATATTAGTTTCTGCAAATGGGTCTGAGGTCATTTCCAATGGGTATTGTGATTTAAGGAATGGAATATCCTAAATACAGGACAGCAAACGAGACACAGATATAAAGAACAGACTTTTGGACTCAGTGGGAGGAGGCAAGAGTGGGATGACTGAAAGAATAGCATGGAAATCTGTACATTATCACATGTAAAAGTTGCGGCACATGCGGCACAATAGAATATTATTCAGCCATAAAAAGGAATGAAATTGGTTCATTTGTAGTATTTTGGATGAACCTAGAGCCCATCATACTGAGTGAAGCAACTCAGAAAGAGAAAAACAAATATCATATTTTAATGCATATATGTGGAATCTAGAAATATGGTAGTGATGGATCTATTTTCAGGGTAGAAATAGAGACACAGAAATAGAGAATGGACTTGTGGTTACAGTGGGAGAGGAAGAGTGTGGGACAAATTGAGACAGTAAAATCAACATATGTACATCTCCATGTGTAAAATAGCTAGTGGGAAGCTGCTGTATAACACAGGGAGCTGAGCCTGGTGCTTTGAGACAACCTAAAGGGGTGGGATTCTGGAGGCAATGAGGCTCAAGAACTGGACATGGAAGAACAGACTGGTTAAAAATCAGGAAAAGAGTACATCAAGAATGTATATTTTCATGCTGCTTATTTAATTACATGCAGAGTACCTCATGCAAAATGTTGGGCTGGATGAAGCACAAGCTGGAATCAAGATTGTCCGGATAAATATCAATAACCTCAGATATGCAGATGATACCACCCTTATGGCAGAAAGCGAAGAATTGAAGAGCTTCTTGATAAAAGTGAAAGAGGAGAGTGAAAAATTTGGCTTAAAGGTTAACATTCAGGAAACTAAGATCATAGTATCCAGTCGCATCACTTCATGGCAAAGAGATGGGGAAACAGTGGAAACAGTGTCAGACTTTTTTTTCTTGGGCTCCAAAATCACTGAAGGTGGTGATTGCAGCCATGAAATTAAAAAGACACTTGATTTTTGGAAGAAAAGCTATGACCAACCTAGACAGCATATTAAAAAGCAGAGACATTACTTTGCCAACAAATGTCTGTCTAGACAAATATATGGTTTTTCCAGTAGTCATGTATGGATGTGAGAATTGGACTATAAAGGAAGCTGAGTGCCAAAGAATTGACGTTTTTGAACTGTGGTGTTGGAGAAGACTCTTGAGAGTCACTTGGTCTGCAAGGAGATCCAACCAGTCAATCCTAAGGAAATCAGTCTTGAGTATTCACTGGAAAGACTGATGCTGAAGCTGAAACTCCAATACTTTGGCCACCTGATGCAAACAACTGACTCATTGGAAAAGCCACCTATGCTGGGAAAGATTGAAGGCAGGAGGCAGGATAAGGGGATGACAGAGGATGAGATGGTTGGATGGCATCACTGACCTGATGGACATGAGTTTGAGCAAGCTCTGGGAGTTGGTGATGGACAGGGAAGCCTGGCATGCTGCAGTCCATGGGATCGCAAAGAGTTGGATATCACTGAATGACTAAACTGAACTGGACTGAGGTTCAAGAGGGAGATGATATATGTATACTGAGAGCTGATTCATGTTGTTTATAGCAGAATCCCATATAACATTATAAAGCAATTATCCTCCAATTAAAAAAGGAGAAAGAGAAAGGATAATAAAAAAAGAATAAAAATATGAAGTAAAAGAAAAAAAATCCCAAACAACAAAGCAAAATAAAAACAGAAAAATTTAACAGATATGCATTTAAAAAATAAATATATAAAATACGAATAAAGATAAAATAACAACACCAACAACTGAAAAGAATGAAACATACAAAGAAAGAATTATAGCAATAGGAATATTTTCCTGGTGCCTCTTCTGTCAATGTCCTTACTCCTACAATGAGCCAGAGCCCCATCCTGGCCTCCTCAGAAACCCTCCAGTATCTCTAGTTTGGTCTTTGACCTTCTGTGGGCTCTGTGGGGCACCCCGGCCACTGATGTTACCCAGCTCCTGTGTGTATTTGCCCCTAAAGTCTACTGCTGTTAAGGCCAGACCAGTCTCAATTGTGGGAACACTGTTCATTCAGATATTCCATAGATGCAGGATTTACCAAGTTGGTCTCAGGGATTTAATCTTTGATTTGTGCAGCTGTAGGGAAAAAAATTCTGTTTCTCTTCCTAGTCGTCCCACACCTGGGACTCAGCTTTGGTTTTGGCCCCATCTGTGTGTGTGTGCCACTTACAGGTGTCTAGTCCTTACCCAGGGAGGAGGGAAGGAAAGGAATGACTGGGGCACACTTACTCCCTCAGATCCAGTGGGATCCTGCAGCCACCATTGTTGCCTGCAGCAGTGGGGACTGGGAGGCAGTTGCGACAGACTGTGGTTTGCTTGCCTTGATGGGAGTCTTTCCCAGTTCCCACAGTAGCAGATGCTGGTCTGTGGATGGTGGTGATGGCCCCATTCTTTGCATGTCCTTCAACAATGGTACCTCTTTCCTAGGCAGCCCACAATTCCTCTAAGCTCATTCCTGCTCATGCAGCCCCTCACTCCTATCCCCTTTCTTTTATCCACAGAGCGCAAAGTGTTCCTTTCCTGAAACCCACTATCTTAACCTCACATATTAGCACTCATCCCCTTTCAGTGTTGGCAGATAGCCATCTCAGGTAAGGATGCCCAGAGATAATACCCCAAGAGACTTTGGATGTATATCACTCAGGACCCCAGAGCTTAAGTGGATATAGGAGGCCTTGGCTTGAGGGATGGGTAAGCCTACTCAAGAGAAAGGAGTTATAATGGCAGCCCCATCCCTTGTGTGCCAATCAACAGTGATGCCTTGCTTCTAAGGTGTCCCAGGCTTCATTTCACAAACTTTCCCAGTTGTGGAGTTCATTAGTCCTGTCCCTTCAGGCTGTCTTTTCACAGCCAAGGCTTGTCCTCTCCCTGGGTTCATTCTCCAAATGCCACTTTCCAGCATCCAGTCCCACTTTTCAACTGGCAACTCATGACTCATGTTAGGATACCCAGAGCTGTCGTGCAGACCATGTGTACAGTTCTTACTTTCTTTTACCTTCCACAGACTACCCATTGCATTCTCCTTTAATCCTCTGAAGTTCTCTTTCTATTGCAGCTGATTTCCCTACCTTGTGGGAACTTTTCTGAGTGAGTGTGGGAACCTCCACTCACCTTATCCTCTTACTAGGTTTGCTGGTGTACTTCCCCAGTGGCTCAGCAGTAAAAGAATCTATCTGCAAAGCAGAAGACATAGGAGATGTGGGTTTGATTCTTGGTTTGAGAAGATCCTCTGGAGGAGGAAATGGCAACCCACTCCAGTATTCTTACCAGGGGAAACCCATGGACTGAAGAGTCTGGGGATCTACAGTTCATAGGGTCACAAAAAGTTGGACATGACAGAGCACGCACCCACACACAGAGTTGCTGGTCCCTTTTCTGATTCATCTTTTATTTTTTGCTTTCTATCTTTTGGCCTACCCCTTTATGAGGGGATTTTTCTTGTCCTTTTAGGTTTAAAAGTCTTCTGCTAATGTTGAGCAAGTGCTCTGTGGGAATTCTTCCATTTGTCAATGTATTCTTGTATTTATGAGGAGCATGGAATTCTACGCCTTCTTATTCAACCATTTTGACTATTTCTCTTTTCCCCTTGTTAACCATGTTTTCTATATATGTGACTATATTGCTGATTTGTAAATACATTGATTTGTACCATTTTTTTAGATTCCACATATAAGTTATATTTGTCATTTTCTGACTTATTTCAGTATAACAATCTCAGGGGTTTCCTAGGTTAGAGCTAATGGTAAAGAACCTGCTTGCCAATGCAGGAGACATAAGAGATGAGGGTTCAATCCCTATGTCAAGAAGATTCTCTGGAGGAAGGCATGGCAATCAACTACAGTTTTCTTTCCTAAAGAATCCCATGGACAGAGGAACCTGGCATACTTAGGTCCATAGGGTCCTAAAGAGTTGGACACGACTCTTTGAAGGAACTTATCACACACACTCATGACAATCTAAAGGTCCATCCATGTCTCTGCAAATGGAAAAAGTTGATTCTTTTTATGGCTAATATTCCATTGTATAAAGGACAGAAATGGTATGGACCTAACAGAAGCAGAAGATATTAAGAAGAGATGGGAAGAATACACAGAAGAACTGTACAAAAAAGATCTTGACGATCCATTAATCACGATGGTGTGATCACTGACCTATAGCCAGACATCCTGGAATGTGAAGTCAAGTGGGCCTTAGAAAGCATCACTACGAACAAAGCTAGTGGAGGTGATGGAATTCCAGTTGAGCTATTTCAAATCCTGAAAGATGATGCTGTGAAAGTGCTGTACTCAATATGCCAGCACATTTGGAAAACTCAGCAGTGGCCACAGGACTGGAAAAGGTCAGTTTTCATTTGAATCCCAAAGAAAGGCAATGCCAAAGAATGCTCAAACTACTGCACAATTGCACCCATCTCACACGCTAGTAAAGTAATGCTCAAAATTCTCCAAGCCAGGCTTCAGCAACATGTGAACCGTGAACTTCCAGATGTTCAAGCTGGTTTTAGAAAAGGCAGAGGAACCAGAGATCAAATTGCCAACATCCACTGGATCATGGAAAAAGCAAGAGAGTTCCAGAAAAACATGTATTTCTGCTTTATTGACTATGCCAAAGCCTTTGACTGTGTGGATCACAATAAACTGTGGAAAATTCTTCAAGAGATGGGAATACCAGACCACCTGATCTGCCTCTTGAGAAATTTGTATGCAGGTCAGGAAGCAACGGTTAGAACTGAACATGGAACAACAGACTGGTTCCAAATAGGAAAAGGAGTACATCAAGGCTGTATATTGTCACCCTGTTTATTTAACTTATATGCAGAGTATATAATGAGAAATGCTGGGATGGATGAAGTGCAAGCTGGAATCAAGATTGCTGGGAGAAATATCAATAACCTCAGATATGAGGATGACACCACCCTTATGACAGAAAGTGAAGAGGAACTAAAAAGCCTCTTGGTGAAAGTGAAAGAGGAGAGTGAAAAAGTTGGCTTAAAGCTCAACATTCAGAAAACGAAGATCATGGCATCCGGTCCCATCACTTCATGGGAAATAGTTTGGGAAACAGTGGAAACAGTGTCAGACTTTACTTTTCTGGGCTCCCAAATCACTGCAGATGGTGACTACAGCCATGAAATTAAAAGACACTTACTCCTTGGAAGGAAAGTTATGACCCACCTAGATAGCATATTGAAAAGCAGAGATATTACTTTGCCAACAAAGGTTCGTCTAGTCAAGGCTATGGTTTTTCTATGGAGAAGCCTGGTAGGCTGCAGTCCATAGGGTCACTAAGAGTCAGACACGACTGAGTGACTTCACTTTCACTTTTCACTTTCAGGCACTGGAGAAGGAAATGGCAACCCACTCCAGTGTTCTTGCCTGGAGAATCCCAGGGATGGGGGAGCCTGGTGGGATGCTGTCTATGGGGTCACACAGACTCAGACACGACTGAAGTGACTTAGCATAGCATAGCGTAGCATAGTGGTCATGGATGGATGTGAGAGTTGGACTGTGAAGAAAGCTGAGCACCGAAGAATTGATGCTTTTGAACTGCGGTGTTGGAGAAGACTCTTGAGAGTCTCTTAGACTGCAAGGAGATCCAACCAGTCCATTCTGAAGGAGATCAGTCTTGGGATTCCTTTGGAAGGAATGGTGTTAAAGCTGAAACTCCAGTACTTTGGCCACCTCATGCGAAGAGTTGACTCATTGGAAAAGACTCTGATGCTGGGAGGGATTGGGGGCAAGAGGAGAAGGGGACGACAGAGGATGAGATGGCTGGGTGGCATTACTGACTTGATGGATGTGAGTCTGAGTGAACTCCAGGAGTTGGTGAATGACAGGGAGGCTGGCATGCTGAGATTCATGGGGTCGCAAAGAGTCGGACACAACTGAGCGACTGATGTGATCTGATCTGACCACATCTTTATCCCTTTCTTTATTGAAGGACATTTAGGTTGCTTCCACATTCTGGCTATTGTAAAAAGTGCTGCAGTGAATACTTCTCGTTACAGTTTTCTCCAGATATATGCACAGATGTGGGATTGCTGTATTATATGGCAGATTGATTGTTACATTTTCAAGGAACTTCCATATGAATCTCCTTAATGGCTGAAGCTCCATTAAGGAGACATAAGAGATGTGGGTTCAATCCCTTGGTTGGGAAGATTCCCTGGAGGAAGGCATGGCAACCTGCTCCAGTTTTCTTTCCTAAAGAATCCCATGGAGAATGAAGAGATGGAGCCAAAGCAAAAACAACACTCAGTTGTGGAGGTGACTGGTGATGGAAATACAGTCTAATGCTGTAAAGAGTAATATAGCCTAGGAACCTGGAATGTTAGGTCCATGAATCAAGGCAAATTGGAAATGATCAAATAGGAGATGGCAAGAGTAAATGTCAACATTTTAGGAATCAGCGAACTAAAATGGACTGGAATGGGTGAATTTAACTGAGATGACTATTATATCTACTACTGTGGGCAGGAATCCCTTAGAAGAAATGGAGTAACCATCATAGTCAACAAAAAAGAATCCAAAATGCTGTACTTGGATGCAGTCTCAAAAGTGACAGAATGATCTCTGTTTGTTTCCAAGGCAAATTATTCAATATTATGGTAACCCAAGTCTATGTCACAACCAGTAATACTGAAGAAGCTGATGTTGAACGGTTCTATGACGACCTATAAGACCTTCCAGAATTAACACCAAAAAAGGTGTCCTTTTCACTATAGGGGACTGGAATGCAAAAGTAGGAAGTCAAGAAACACCTGGAGTAACAGGCAAATTTGGCCTTGGAATACAGAATGAAGCAGGGAAAAATCTAATAGAGTTCTGCCAAAAGAATGTACTGGTCAAAGCAAACACCCTCTTCCAACAACACAAGAGAAGACTCTGCACATGGATGTCACCAGATGGTCAACACAAAAATCAGGTTGATTTTATTCTTTGAAGCCAAAAGTGGAGAAGCTCTATACAGTCAGCAAAAACAAGACCAGGAGCTGACGGTGGCTCAGATCATGAACTCATTATTGCAAAATTCAGACTTAAATTGAAGAAAGTAGGGAAAACCACTAAACCATTCAGGTATGCCCTAAATCAAATCCCTTATGATTATACAGTGGAAGTGAGAAATAGATTTAAGGGACTAGATCTGATAGACAGAGTGCATGATGATCTATGGACAGAGGTTCATGACATTGTACAGGAGACAGGGAGCAAGACCATCCCCAAGAAAAAGACATTCAAAAAAGTAAAATGGCTGTCTGAAGAGGCCTTACAATTAGCTGTGAAAAGAAGAGAAGTGAAAAGCAAAGGAGAAAAGGAAAGATATATCCATTTGAATGCAGAATTCCAAAGAATAGCAAGGAGAAATAAGAAAGTCTCCCTCGGTGAACAGTGCAAAGAAATAGAGGAAAACAATAGAATGGGGAAGACTAGAGATCTCTTCAAGATAATTAGAGATACCAAGGGAACATTTCATGCAAAGATGGGCTCAATAAAGGACAGAAATAGTACGGACCTAACAGAAGCAGAAGATATTAAGAAGAGGTGGCAAGAATGCACAGAAGAACTGTACAAAAAAGATCTTCATGATCCAGATAATCATGATGGTGTAATCACTCACCTAGAGCCAGACATCCTGGAATGTGAAGTCAAGTGGGCCTCAGGAAGCATCACTATGAAAAAAACTAGTGAAGGTGATGGAATTCCAGTTGAGCTATTTCAAATCCTAAAAGATGATGCTGTGAAAGTGCTGCACTCAATGTGCCAGCAAATTTGGAAAACTCAGCAGTGGCCACAGTAGTGAAAAAGTCAGTTTTCATTCCAATCCCAAAGAAAGGCAATGCCAAAGAATGATCAAACTAGAAAAGGCAGAGGAACCAGAGATCAAATGGTAAACATCTGCTGGATCATGTAAAAAAGCAAGAGAGTTCCAGAAAAACATATATTTCTGCTTTATTGACTATACCAAAGCCTTTGACTATGTGGATCACAATAAACTGTGGAAAATTCTAAAAGAGATGGGAACACCAGACCACCTGACCTGTCTCTTGAGAAACTTGTATGCAGGTCAGGAAGCAACAGTTAGAATTGGGCATGGAACAACACACTGGTTCCAAATAGGAAAAGGACTACGTCAAGGCTGTATATTGTCACCCTGCTTATTTAAGTTATATGCAGAGTACATCATAAGAAATGCTGGGCTGGATGAAGACAAGCTGGAATCAAGATTTCTGGGAAAAATATCGGTAACTTCAGATATTCAGATGACACCATCTGTACGACAGAAAGTGAAGAAGAACTAAAGGGCCTCTTGATGAAAGTGAAACAGGAGAGTGAAAAAGTTGGCTTAAAGCTCAACATTCAGAAAACTAAGATCATGGCATCCAGTCCTATCACTTCAGTGCAAATAGACAGGGAAATAGTGGCTGACTTTATTTTTTGGAGCTCCAAAATCATTGCAGATGGTGATTGCAGCCATGAAATTAAAAGATGCTTGCTCCTTGGGAGAAAAGTTAAGACCTGCCTAGACAGCATATTAAAAAGCAGAGACATACTTTGTCAACAAAAGTCCGTCTAGTCCAGACTATGGTTTTTCCAGTGGTCATGTATGGATGTGAGAGTTAGACCATAAAGAAAGCTGAGCACTGCAGAATTGATGCTTTTGAACTGTGGTATTGGAGAAGACTCTTGAGAGACCCTTGGATTGCAAGGAGATCCAACTAGTCCATCATAAAGGAAATCAGTCCTGAATATTCATTGGAAGGACTGATGTTGAAGCTGAAACTCCAATACTTTGGTCACCTGATGTGAAGAGCTGACCCATTTGAAAAGACCCTGATGCTGGGAAAGATTGAAGGCAGGAGGAGAAGGGAATGACAATAAGTGAGATGGCTGGATTGCATCACTGACTCAATGGACATGAGTTTAAGTAAGCTCCCATTGGTGAATGGACATGAGTTTGAGTAAGCTCCCACTGGTGATGGACAAGGAGGCCTGGCATGCTGCAATCCATGGTGTTGCAGAGTCTGACATGACTGAGCACTGAACTGAATGGCTGAACTAATTTGCATTCCCCCTCCTGGTGGCTCAGATGGTAAAGCGTCTGCCTGCAGTGTGGGAGATCTGGGTTCAATCCCTGGGTCAGGAAGATCCCCTGAAGGAGGAAATGGCAACCCACTCCAGTACTCTTGCCTGGAAAATTCCATGGACTGTGGCCTATCAAGCTCCAAAGTCCATGGAGTTGCAAAGAGTTATACACGACTGAGCAACTTCACTCACTCTCAACAGAGTAGGAGGACTCCCATTTCTCCACACTTTCAATAACATTTTTAAAATTAATTATTTTAATTGGAGAATAATTGCTTAACAATATTCTTATTGTTTTTGCCTTATATCAACATGGATTGGCCACAGGTGTACATGTGTATGCCCCATCCTGAAACCCCTCTCACCTCCCTCATCACCCTATCCCTCTAGGATGTCCAGAACACTGGCCCTGGGTGCCCTGCTTCATGCTCGAACTTGCACTGGTTTTCTGTTTTACATAACGTAATGTACAGGTTTCAATGCTATTCTTTCAAATAATCCCACTCTTGCCTTCTTCCACTGAGTCCAAAAGGCTGTTTTTTACATCTGTGTCTCCTTTGTTGCCCTGAATGTAGGATTGTCAGTACTGTCTTTCTAAATTCCATATATATGCATCAATATACAGCATTTGTCTTTCACTTTCTGACTTACTTCAGTCTGTATAAAGGTTTCAGGTTCATCTGCCTCATTAAAACTGACTCAAATGTGTTCCTTTTATAGCTTAGTAATATTCCACTGTGTATATGTATCACAATTTCCTTATCCATTCATCTGCTAATAGACATCTTGGTTGCTTTCATTTCCTAGTTATTGTAAATTGTGCTGCAATGAACGTTGGGATATATGTATATCATTCAACTCTGGTTTCCTCCGTGTATATGCCCAGCAGTAGGATTGCTGGGTAGTATGGTAGTATGGCAGGGGACTAGAATGCAAAAGTAGGAAGTCAAAAGATACCTGGAGTAACAGGCTAATTTGGCCTTGGAGTACAAAATGAAGCAGGACAAAGGCTAACAGAGATTTGCTAAGAGAACACACAGGTCACAGCAAAAACCCACTTCCAACAACACAAGAGAAGACTCTACACACGGACATCACCAGCTGGTCAATACTGAAATCAGATTGATTATGTTCTTTGCAGCCAAAGATGGAGAAGCTCTATACAGTCAGGAAAACAAGACCAGGAACTGACTGTGGCTCAAATCCTGAACTCCTTATTGCCAAATTCAGACTTAAATTGAAGAAAGTAGGGAAAACCACTAGACCATTCATAATGATCTAAATCAAATACCTTACAATTATAGAGTAGAGGTAAGAAATAGATTCAAGGGAGTGGATCTGATAGAAAGAGTGCCTGAAGAACTATGGACAGAAGTTTGGAACATTGTACAGGAGGCAGTGATCAAGACCATCCCAAGAAAAGGAAATGAAAAAAGGCAAAATGATTATATGAGAAGGTCTCATAAATAGCTTAGAAAAGAACAGAAGTGAAAGGCAAAGGAGAAAAAGAAATACTCATTTGAAAGCAGAGTTCCAAAGAATAGCAAGGAAAGATAAGAAGGTCTTCCTCAGTGATCAACACAAAGAAATGGGGGAAAACAACGGAATGGGAAAAACTAGTGATATTTTCAAGAAAATTAGAAATAGCAAGGGATGATTTCATGCAAAGATGGGCACAATAAAGGACAGAAATGGAATGGACCTAACAGAAGCAGAAGATATTAAGAAGAGGTGGCAGGAATACACAGAAGAATGTCATGACCCAGATAACCATGATGGTGTGATCACTCACCTAGAGCCATACATCCTGGAATGTGAAGTCAAGTGGGCCTTAGGAATCATCACTATGAATTAAGCTAGTGGAGTTGATGGAATTCCAGTTGAGTTATTACAAATCCAAAAAGTGATGCTTGTATATCTGTAAGCTATTTGGTTCACATACTGCTGAAGCCTAGCTTGGAGAATTTTGACTATTACTTTGATATCTGTAAAATGAGTGCAATTATATGGTAGCTTGAACATTTTTTGGTATTGTCCTTCTTCAGCATTTGAAATGAAAACTGACCTTTTTCGATCTTGTGGCCACTACTGAGTTTTCCAAATTTGCTGATATATTGATCACAGTGCTTTAACAGCATCATCTTTTAGGATTTGAAATAGCTCAGTTGGAAATTCATCACCTCCACTAGCTTTGTTGGTAGTAATGCTTTCTAAGGCCCACTTGACTTCATACTCCAAGACATGTGGTTCTAGGTGAACAATCACACCATTGGGATTATCTGCGTCATGAAGATCTTTTTTGTATAGTTCTTCTGTGTATTCTTGCCACCTTTTCTTAATCTCTTCTGCTTCTCTTAGATTCCTGCCATTTCTGTCCTTTACTGTGCCCATCTTTTCATGAAATGTTACTTTGATATCTCTAATTTTCTTGAGGAGATCTCTTGTATTTCCCATTCTATTGTTTTCCCTTATTTCTTTGCATTATTTACTTAAGAAGGCTTTCTTATGTCTCCTTGTTGTTGTTTGGAACTCTGCATTCAGATGGTATATCTTTCCTTTTCTCCTTTGACTTTCATTTCTCTTCTTTTTCAGCTATTTGTAAGGCCTCCTCAGACAATCATTTTGCCTATTTGTATTTCTTTTTCTTGGGGATAGTTTTGATTACCACCAACTGTAAAGTGTTACAACCTCTTTCCATAGTTTTTCAGGCATTCTATCAGATCTAATCCCTTGAATCTCTTTGTAACTTCCCCTGTATAATTATAAGGGATTTGATTTAGATCATTATGAATGGTCTAGTGGTTTTCCTCTACTTTCTTTAATTTAAGTCTGAATTTGGCAATAAGGAGTTCATGATCTGAGCCACAGTCAGTTCCCTGTGACTGACTGTAGAGAGCTTCTTCATCTTTGTCTGCAAAGAATACAATCAATCTGATTTCAGTATTGACCATCAGATGATATCCATATGTACAGTCATCTCTTTTGTTCTTGAAAGTGGATGTTTGCTATAACCAGTGAGTTTTCTTGGCAAAACCCTGTTAGCCTTTGCCATATTTCATTTTGTACTCCAAGGCCAAACTTGCCTGTTACTCCAAGTATCTCTTGACTTCCTACTTTTGCATTCCAGAACCCTATGATGAGAAGGACATCTTTTTTTTGATGTTGGTTCTAGAAGTTCTTGTAGGTCTTAACAGAACCATTCAACTTTAGCTTCTTCATCGTTAGTGGTTGGGACATAGACTTGGATTACTGTGATATGGAATGGTTTGCCTTGAAAATGAACCAAGATCATTCTGTCATTTTTGAAATGCCACCCAAGTACTGCCTACTCCTTGCTATGGTGTCCAGTGCTTGGTTGCTCAGTCGTGTTTGACTCTTTGTGACCCCATGGACTGTAACCCATCAGGTTCCTCTGTCCTTGGGGAGTCTCCAGGGAAGAATACTGGAGTGGGTTGCCATGCCCTCCTCCAGGGGATTTTCAAAACCCAGGGATCGAACCCAGGTCTCTCACATCGTAGGCAGATTCTTTACCATCTGA
Source organism: Bos javanicus (assembly GCF_032452875.1). Classification (NCBI taxonomy): domain Eukaryota; kingdom Metazoa; phylum Chordata; class Mammalia; order Artiodactyla; family Bovidae; genus Bos; species Bos javanicus. The sequence goes on from NC_083874.1 coordinate 40,987,730, forward strand.
GCCACTGGGGAAGCCCAAGAATACTGGAATGGGTATCCTATTCCTTTTCCAGGGTATCTTCCCAACCCAGGAATCGAACTGGGGTCTGCTGCATTGCAAACGGCTCTTTATCAGCTGAGCTATCAGGGAATCCAATTCCATTACATATATATGTCATATTTTCTTTATGTCTTTGTCTGCAGATTGGCACTTAGGTTACTTCTGTATCTTGGTTGTTTTAAGTAATATATATAATTCTGCTCTGAATATTTGGGTGCATCTATCTTTTGTATCTTTTTGAATTAGTGTTTCTGATTTCTTCAAATACATATGAAGGATTGAAACTTCTTTATACTACAGTAGTTCTAATTTTAGTTTTTTGAAGAAACCCCATACTGCTTTCCATAATGCATATACCAATCTAGATGAGCACCAACAGTGTACCAACAGTGTACAACAAGTTCCTTTTTCTCTACTTCTTTGCCAATATTTGTTATTTGTTGTCTTTTTTATGATAGCCATTCTGATAAGTGTGAGGTGACATTTCATTATGGCTTGCATTTCTCTGATAAATAGCAATGTTGTATATTTTTTCAAGTGCCTGTTGGAAATCTCTATGTCTTTGGGAAATAACCTATGAAGGTATTCTGTCCATAAAGCTTGTTTTTTTTTTTTTTTTTTTTTTGCTGTTGAGTTATATGAGCTGCTTATTTATTTTAGATAGTAACCCCTGGTGGATCACATAATTTGTAAATATTTTCTCCCATTTGTTAGGTTTTCTTTTCAGTTTGCCAATAGTTTCCTTTGCTGTGTGAAAGCTTTTAAGTTTAATTCAATCCTACTTATTTATTTTTGTTTCTGTTTACTTTTCCATAAAGGACAGATTCAAAAAATATTGCTGCAATACATGTCAAATAGTGTTCTGCCTATATTTCCTTCTAAGAGTTTTATGGTTTCCAGTCTTACATTTAAGTCTCTAATCCATTTGAGTTTATTTTTTATATGGAATTTGTATCATTCTTAAACATGACACTATTCAAATATTCACTGACATTGAAAGAATAAGTCACTCTATTTCAATTAGGAGCTTAGCTGGTGGTTCAGTGGTAAAAGATCTGCCTGCCAATGCAGGAGACTCAGGTTCGATCCCTGGGTCAGGAAGATACCCTGGAGAAGGAAATGGCTACCTATTCTAGTATTCTTGCCTGGGAAATTCCATGGAGACAGCAGCTTGGTGGGCTATAGTTCATGGGGTTGCAAGAGAGCTGGACATGACTCAGTGACTTTACAGCCAACAGCACATTCATTCAATGGAACATTGTATGTTAAATAAACTTTTAAAAGATGGTAGCTCCTCAAAAGTTATGCATGAATTTCCCAAATATAATTTTGGGAAAAGAAAAAAAAGTATTTGATCTATGATTGTTTTTGATCTGTGTTAGGAAAATCTAGGTTAAAATATCCAAAGTCAGCAGAAGGGTTACCTTTTAGATGGAATAACAGAGTTTTTGGTGATATTCAATGCTAACTAATCAGAAATCCCTGGAAACACATTTGTATTTGAAAATTTTGAGTTTATTTCTTGTTACAGTGAGAGAGAACATCCACCATGGGGGAAATGTAAGATATATGAATAGGGTGTCAGAAATAACTTATGCTTTCTGGATTTGTGTTAGGTGATTTTGGAAGGATTTAAGAAAAGGTGCTTTGCTCCTGATTGTCTCCTGTCAGGAAGACAATTTGTGTTTCAGTATCTTAAAAAAAAAAAAAAGAAACAAAAAACAGACAAACAAAAAAAACTATAGTATCTTTATAAAAGTTATCTGTAGTGAAGGCACCAATGCTAACACAGTAATAGGTTTTAAAAAAAAGTCTTAGCTATTCACATTAAGTAGGAAAATGACACAGTTGGTAACTTTTGTGGCTCGGACAATGTTCATGTTGTGCCTGTGATCAGATAGAATTTTGGTGTGGTCTTTTTTTGTTGTTGTTGCCTTGGTCTATCATAGTCACAGAATTGCTGTTTTTCATGTTGCAGTTAATAGTTTCCTATTGCTGTTATAAAAAATTACTAATATTATCTGTTATCTTATTCTTCAGGATGTCAGAAGTCTGAAATTATTTTCAGGGCTAAACTTAAGGAGATGACAGGCAACATTTCTCGTGAAAACTCTGGGAGGGAATAGTTTTCTTGTCTTTCCACCATTTGGATGCCTACTGCATTGCTTGGATGATGACCCACTTTCCCAATCTCCAAAGCTAGCAACATTGAATCTGAGTGCTCACACTGCCATTTCTCTGATTCTCACTTTTGCCTCACTTTTCTAGTTATAAAGATTCTAGTGATTTCTTCATGCCTACCTAGATAATCTAGGATAATTTGTTTATTTTAAAGTCAGCTGATTATTGCTTTTAATTTCATTTGTAGCCTTAACTTTGCCTTGCCATGTAACTTAACATACTAACAAATTGCAGAGATTAGAGTGTGGACATCATTAGGGGGCTGTGTTTATGCTAACTACATGGATGTCCACAAAATTGTTTATTTTAATAGAAGAACACCAAGGTCTGCTTTTAGCAACACCAAACCCTAACTAGTAATACTTAGCCAGTTCTGAACTTCAGGGTGTGAATTTCTCAGATGAAGACTATTGTATTTCTTTACCTACACCATTTGTATAATATTTAATGCTTGGATTTTAAAAGGGGCTAATTTATCTTATTGTTCTACTATACATTTTTTACTTTATTATATACATTTATATACTTCAATACAATTTAAAATGTATTACAACTCAGTAATTTAAGAAGTATAAGATTGCAATGATTTCAGTGAATTACAGGGTGTTTCCAGTTTATGTAATAGAAGAGTATTCCTTAGTCAAAATTATTTAATTATATTCATGTTAATAAACTTTTTGGCACAATGCAGAATACTCAGTAATTCCTCAAAAAAAAAATAAGTTTTTGAAACTTGATATTGATACTATTATTATTAATAAGTATTATTATTTTTTTTTATTTAAATTATATAGAATTACTAGCATTTGATTTATGCATGTACAGATATGTGTGTGTATATATATATTTTTCTCTTCTTTTACCCATTAATTATGTTTGTGGGTAAATATCTTTTTAAATATAAAATTTACATATACTTTTCTCTACTGGTTTGGAGAATCCTAGCAAAATCAATTAATGTGTTAAATCATCTCTTTTACTTCCCAATCACTTCTTACACAGAGTGGTTCAATCATAAGTTATTGAATTCTTATGTTTTGGTAATTAGCTCATCATTGTAATAATCTTCTAGATATAAGAAAGTATTTGTTGACAAGTGAAACATTCTTTTTATTCTTTTTTACAGTAACTTCTCTCAGTATTGAGGGCAAGATTGTTTGCTAGACTAGAGTGAAAGGAAAGAAGTCAGCCAACACTTTTTTATATATTAGTGCCTCATATTCATTTTATATATTAAACTCTACAAATAACATTGAGAGAGACATTATTACCCACTCCTTTTATAGATGATTAAATTTAATCTCAGAAAAATAATATAACTTAAATCATATAGGTAGAAAGATTCAAGAACAGAGAATTCAAAGAATGCCTTTGGGGATAAGATGTTTCTATAACACTCTGTCCTCTATGTAATTACTAGTATTTCCTGGCCAATGGGTTATTAGTGGAGTATAGGCTAAGGGGATTAGAGACATTCTTGGGTATGAGATAAGTACTTTCTGCATGTTATCTTATTTAATACCATTGTTGAGGGAATCTCACTTTCAAAATAGTCAAGTCTGATTTTAGTATTATGTGAGTGAACCATGACATTTTATCTAGAAATCAAATATTCTGAGACTGAAAATAATCTGCATAGAGGCAATAAATGGAGATAGCCCTTGGCCATCTGTATCTGCTAAATGTGTTCCCATTGTCATTTCCAGAGGCTGGAACTCAGGACTCCCTAAGGTTTTGCTTAGGGAGACCTAAGCTCCTGCATTTATTAAAATGGAATAAATTGGCAAGATTTAAGCAGTGATCCAGGGGCCAGAGCTATGAAGACTAGGCGTCATCTGCCCAGTGGCTGTTCCTGTGGTAGGTGAGTGCCAGGACTTTGAATGTATAAAACTTGGGGTAGTATTCTCTAGTGTGCTTGAGTATTTTATTTTTATAATTTTAACAAAGTATAATAATTCATAACATTTGAAAAGAGAGAAATTAAAGTATCTAAAATGAATTCAGCATCATAATTATTCCCTTTTACTTTCTGATAAAAATTTCAAATGTGAGTTTGCCTCTTTCAATTAACATGATATGAAAGACCATTCTGTTATATTGTAATTCACACTGCAATTTAATATTTCCATTATATGTATTTTCATTACACATTTTAAAACAACTTAAAAATCATTTTGTGTATACACGGCGTTTTTCATTTTCATTTGAGATATTTTAAAGAATGAAATCTAGAAAAAACATGTTATTAGCGGCTCCAAAGGATAAGGGTAGTTCTAAAATTCTCATTCAATATTGCCAAACTGCTATTAATGCTATAGAGATTTTAAATTTTACCCTACACATTTTTCAATATATTCCAATTGGTAATGCATATTATCAAAGGAAACAAATCCAACTTTTAATTTATAAAAATTATTATTTTTAATATGTGGATTTCTTTATAATGAAACTGTGCATTTTGTATGTGAATATTACATGAATTTATCAAATTGTAATTTTGCACAATATATAGAAGAGCTCTTTAGACTTGGAATTTGGTCAAGCTCCAACCCTATATCCTATTTGTTAGTATTCTTTCAGAAAAGTGATAGCTTTTTAGTACATAAAAACAGTAGTGACTACTTTTTATAAGAACTCACGCAACTTCCGTTAATCAAATTAAGCACTCTTTTACACTATTTTATACAAATCTTATTATGTAATTATGTATTTATTTTCAAAACAAAAATTTGAGACCCATTGGGTGTGCCTAAAGTCATGGAATTTGCAGCTACTAGAATACAAAATAGAAAGGTCTCTGTTTGAGGCATGGAACTACACACTTACCTCAATTTCTGCTGCTTGATTTGTGGATGACCTGGAATCTTCTGAGGGAGTTCTTTATTAATCTTTATGAAAGGACAGAAGTTTCTGTGTTTTCTTGGTTAAACTAACATTCTTATATATATATATATATTTCTTGTACTTAAGCAAATATTTTTATAAATTTGCTCCATTTCTCTGCAATGAGATTTATTTATTATTATTATTAATTTATTTATTTACTTTACAATATTGTATTGGTTTTGCCATACATCAACATGCATCTGCAATGGGTGTACATGTGTTCCCCATCCTGAACACCCCTCCCACCTCTCTCCCCATACCATCCCTCTGGGTTGAGATTTATTTGCTAGCAAAACTGATACTAGGAATTGCATAAATCCAGAGTCAATATGACCAATAGTTTTCATAATTTAACTAATTTATTAATTATTAATATATGAAAGTCGCTCAGTTGTGTCCAACTGGTTGACCCCATGGAATTCTCTAGGCCACAATACTGGAGTGGGTAGCCTTTCCCTTCCCCAGGGGATCTTCCCAACCCAGGAATCGAACCCAGGTTTCCCTCATTGCAGGAGGACTCTTTATCAGCTGAGCCACAAGGGAATCCCAAGTTCAGGGGTGCTGGCAAGGATATGGAACACAGGCAAGGCCTGATCCAGAGTTCCCATATTTATTTTCATAGGTTGATATGCCTCCAACAGGGCTTCCCCGATAGCCAGTTGATAAAGAATCTGCCTGCAATGCAGGAGACCCCAGTTGTATTCCTGTGTTGGGAAGATTTCCTGGAGAAAGGATAGGCTACCCACTCCAGTATTTTGGGGATTCCCTGATCCAGGAATTGAACCGCGGTCTCCTGCATTGCAAGCGGGTTCTTTACCAACTGAGTTATCGAGGAAGAATCCTTTGGGGTTCAGCTGGTAAAAAATCCACCTGTGGTACAGGTAGACCGGGGTTCGATCCCTGGGTTAGGAAAATCCCCTGGAGACAGTATTCTGGCCTGGAGAATTCTGAGGACTGAATAGTCCATGGGGTCCCAAATAGTCGGACTTTTACTTTTTTACTTTAATATAAGAAAAATAACCATGCAATCCAGCACATAAGTTTGAGAGTCTATTATTTTATTTTGTTGTTTACTCAAAGTATCCATCTTCTCACTATCAAGATTACAACTGGAACAAATAAATAAATAAATAAAATAAGGGACGTAATTTAGCATGGAAAATTAATTTCCAGAACGTGGATTCTGAACATATGTTGTTTTCTTTGCTACATGGTTTCTCCCCTTGATTTTCCATGGAAAAAACAATTTAGTCAAACTCTTTTTAAGTGTGGAATTCTAAAATTTTATTGTCTACTTCATTTAGCTATTGTGACATTTTATGAGAATGCGTATCAAGATGCATATCAAGATAGTACTTGAAATAATTTCTATGATTGTTATCCATATATGTCTGAGTTGTCACAACTGTAGCATGTTGATGTGAAATCAGAGTTGTTTCAGCTTTAAAATATATGGACAAATTGAAGAGAAATGCTGTACAAGAGTCAGAACAATTTATTTGACAAAAAGCATGTAACACAGCATCATAGATAGCCAAGCAGGGCAAAACTTTGCTAATTCTAGGGAAACCACATTAAAGTGCAGACAGAAATGAAACAGTGGATCAAAAAGGATTTTTAGACTTTATACAACCGGAAAACAAACAAGTGATTTTATACTGCTTTCAATGTGCAGAACAATAGCATAAATGTCTAGATATTCTACTGACTCTGAAATCTATCTTATTCTTTGAACTTTGTCAAATTACATGAAATAACATATAATAATATTTCACCTTTTTATCCTAGTGTTTTAAAATTTTTAAGAAGGAAATACATTATTTCATGTCTGATAAGTTCCATGACACATTAAAACTCTTACAGTAAAAGCATAAGATGGAGAAGGAAATGACAACCCACTCTGGTATTCTTGCTTGGAAAATCCTATGGACAGAGGAGCCTGGTGGGCTACAGTCCATTAGTTCACAGAGTTGGACACCACTTAGTGACTGAGCATGCAAACACAGAAGAAAGTGTTTCACAATTAGTAGTAACTGAAGAACTTATAGTCTTAGAATGACTAAACTTACTATGAAGATAGATATATAATTGTTCTGTGTTCAAAGAGTTCATAAACAGTGGATAGAATATAGAGTCCAACCCATAAAGATATTGTAAATACTATATCACCTAAACTGTTTCTAATTTAAAAAATGAGTTGAATTATATTATATGACAATTCTCAATTTCTGATTTTACTTACAAATTATTCTGGTGGAAAACATCTATTTATGGCTGGTATTAATAGCACCAATGTATTATTAAGGCTAATTTTTGTAGAGTTATTTTACTGTGCCATGCAGTTTATAATGCACTTACATATACTTGTTCTCCTAATTATCAAACAATCCTAAAAGAAATAGATAATATTTTTTCATATCATTTTTTCACATTAGAAAACTATTTTAACAGATGTCTATTTAAATTTCTAAAATTCATTCAACTACTCATCAGTGACATGGATGTTCAAACTCAAAAAGCCTACTTCTGAATTCATTACTTCTAGATCATAAAATTAAAGAGAAACATTTTATTGAATCATTCTATTGGATTAGGAAGACAAAGGCTGCTATAAGTTCTCTAATTTTTTTTTCCATTTTTCCCCATTCATTTATTTATTTTTTAACTTTCAAAATAGTTACTATTCTATTTTATTTTATTTTTTATTTTTATTTTTTATTTTATTCTATTTTATTACATATTCTATTTTTTAATTTTTTAAAGATATTTTATTTATTTTTTTATTTTTTTCATTTTTGTGGGAGAGGGAGAGGGTGGGATGATTTGGGAGAATGGCACTGAAACATGTATAATATCATATATGAAATGAGTTGCCAGTCCAGGTTCAATGCACAATACTGGATGTTTGGGGCTGGTGCACTGGGACGACCCAGAGGGATGGTACGGGGAGGGAGGAGGGAGGAGGGTTCAGGATGGGGAACACATGTACACCTGTGGCGGATTCATGTTGATATATAGCAAAACCAATACAATATTGTAAAGTTCTCTAATTTTTAATGTGTATTATTAGTGAGCAACATGGCTTTCTGAATTTTAGATTTCCTTTTGCTTAAATGTGAAACATGTAGGTATTTTACATGAGTTTTTATTTGGAAATATAAGACTGAATTAAATGTGTGAGGTTATCATAATGAATTGCTTAAAAGCTATTAGTTTAAAATAATTTATTCTTCAATTGTAAATCCATGCAAGACTTTCAAAATCATATTTAAAGGAACTCTTCATATGAAAAATATGTCAAAAGGCTTTTCTTAAGCATGAAGATTAGTTGTATAGTTGATAGTTTTCAATTTGAATAGAGACCAGAAGCAGAGCAAATTAAGATAGTGCTTGAAGACAGTCCAGTAACCTATGAATTTCCTGAGTCAGAAGTCCGGAAACTAAATCAATAAGGGTGTCGGTAACCTAAGGTCACAAAGAGTTGGATATGACTGAAGTGACTAAGCATGCAGCACCTACTTAAAGCTCACAAATATTTCCTAAGTGAATTTTGACATGATTTTGGATTTTTTTCATGTTATTTATGTATTCTGTAATTCAGTCTCTATCCCTTATTTGCACTGAATCTGGCTTGGATTAATTGGAGGAATTTTATATTGAGCTACACGTTATTCAGCAACTCCCTAAAGGTAGAGCCTTATCAATTCACATCATGTAATAAAAAATGAACTCTAAAAAATACATTTTGTAAGGATAATATATTTGATAAGCATAGATCAAACTGAAAAATAATACCAAACTTATTCCAAACATACATTCAAACAGTTTGCATATCAATAATGAATAGTTTTATACCAATAACATTCACACTATTATGGGCTGAGACAATCTACAAATGTAATCTAGCCCATTAATGTTAAATAAATAACATATAATATCTCAAATATACATAATATATAAACTTTAGTTCAAAATGATGTAACAAAAATTGTTAATAAGTTTATATAGGCTGAGGAAGATATTTACCATATAAGCAACAAATCAGAACAATGTACATAAAATACAGATAAGAAATTATTTAAATCTATAAGGAAAATTCAGACAACTCAATATTAATCATGGAAAAGAGATATTCACAGAAAACTTGCAAAAGTAATCTGATAGATTAATGAACAGTTCTGGCTCATTCATTACTAAGGAATTTGTAAATTAAAACATACTTTTTTTCTTTTTACTTTTCTATTATTGGCCATGATTATTGCAAATAACAATATCTAATAGTACCACATATAGAGGGATTTAAACAAAAATCAACAGCTGATAGGAGTGAAAAAGTTAGAGATTCAGTTACTCAGATACTCCATACTTATAAAATATACAAAAATAATAGAAATGTAATTGATATTATTATGTATGCATATATAATTTATTTGGATAAAAAATAATGTGTAATTACAAAGATATGGAGAATAGGATGCCAAGCCAAACATCTTCTGATGCAGTGAAAGAATTTAAGTCATAATTTTTCCTCCGAGTCTCATTTTTTTTCTGTGCCATCAAGTTTCAAAAGGAATAAAAAAAAAAAAAAAAGCTCAACATTCAGAAAACTAAAAAAAAAAAAAAAGGAAATGCTCAAGCTTCCTTTTAAGCAAGTATCATTTCCTAATTATTCATTGTCTTCTAGGAATAACTGAAGCCATGGAAAATACAAATGACACCACGGGAATAAACTTCATTCTTTTAGGGCTCCTTAACTACACACAAACCCATATATTTTTCTTTTCTGTGGTTCTCATGACCTTCCTCACCTCCCTGATGAGCAATATCTTCATGATCATGCTCATTCGCATGGATTCCCGGCTGTGCACACCGATGTACTTCCTGCTTAGCCAGCTCTCCCTCATGGACGTGATGCTGGTCCTCACTGTTGTTCCCAAAATGGTAGGCAACTACCTGATGCACATCAGGTCTATCTCTTCTGCTGGCTGTGGTGCCCAGATCTTCCTGTTTGTCACTCTGGAAGGGGGCGAGTGCTTTCTCTTAGCGGCCATGGCCTATGACCGCTATGTGGCCATATGTCATCCCCTGCGATACCCAATCCTCATGAATCAGAAGCTCTGCTTGCACATGACAGCCGGTTCCTGGCTTTTGGGAGGGGTGGATGGGCTGATGCAGGCTGGTGTCACCCTGAGCTTCCCTTACTGCCATTCTCGAGAAATCAACCACTTCTTTTGTGAGGCACCATCGCTTGTTTGCCTTGCCTGTACAGACACCATGATTTTTGAATTTTTCATGTACATCTGCTGCGTCCTGATGCTTTTGATCCCAGTGTCTTTCATTTTGGCTTCCTACGGTCTCATCCTGATCACTGTGCTCCGCATGCATTCTGCTGCAGCCAGGAAGAAAGCTTTTGCTACTTGTTCCTCCCACCTGGCTGTGGTGGGGTTTTTCTATGGCACCATCATATTTATCTACATGCGGCCCAAATCCTATCGTTCAGTGGCTCATGACAAAGTAGTCTCTGCCTTTTACACCATCTTCACACCTGTGTTGAACCCACTTATATACAGTGTGAGGAATAAAGAAGTCAAGGGGGCTTTGAGAATGTGGCTGGAGAAATATTTTCAGTGATCTCTACAGTAAGCATTACTGGCATAATGACATCACTCAGATTTAGGTTTTGTGTCAATTTGTTTTGTATCAATATACTTTGCTTTCATGTTCCCTGTTTGCATTAATTTAAAAAACATTATATAATTCATATTTGGTAAATTAATTAAAATGACATTTGTTCTGTGTTCATACTTTGTCATGATACTTTTTTCTGAACTTTGAACCTCAGCTATAAGAGTAAATGACAGAGGCATTCCATCATAAGATATGCTGGACACCAGCCATGTAATTTGCATTTTGGGGTGTGTTCTTTTGTGTGTATATAATGAAAATCATTAATTATGGTAGAGATGAATTATTTTTAAGGTAACTAATTGTTTAAAAAAACCAATTTATACCTTACTTCATGTAATTTTGATAAAATAAATTTCAAATGAATAATCAATATTAATATAAAATATGCACATATATGTATATATATATGAAAGTTGCAGGAAATATTCATCAAAATGTTTTCAAGGGAATTATTTCTCATGATTATATGATTAAAATATCTTTAGATATTTTAATTAAATTTTTAATTAGATAAACAGATTTAATTAGATTTTTAATTAGATAAACAGATTGGAATCCATACATTTAGATGTTGTCAAAATATGCAGGAATCATGGAGAAGCCAACATCTTTATCTGAAGACAGAAAAAGCACTATTAAAATACATGTGATTAAATTCATCAAAAAAATTAACACTGAAAATACACATAGGTTGTACACAGTTGTAATTGGAGCAAAAAATATCCAGGTATCTTACTTCACATGTTAAAGTGAAGAAAATCTACTTTTAGTTCAGTTCAGTTCAGTTGCTCAGTCGTGTCCGACTCTTTGCGACCCCATGAATTGCAGCACGCCAGGCCTCCCTGTCCATCACCAACTCCTGGAGTTCACTCAGACTCACGTCCATCGAGTCAGTGATGCCATCCAGCCATCTCATCCTCTGTCGTCCCCTTCTCCTCCTGCCCACAATCCCTCCCAGCATCAGAGTCTTTTCCAATGAGTCAACTCTTCACATGAGGTGGCCAAAATACAGGAGTTTCAGTTTTAGCATCATTCCTTCCAAAGAAATCCCAGGGCTCATCTTCAGAATGGACTGGTTGGATCTCCTTGCAGTCCAAGGACTCTCAAGAGTCTTCTCCAACACGGCAGTTCAAAAGCATCAATTCTTCAGCCCTCAGCTTTCTTCACAGTCCAACTCTCACATCCATACATGACCACTAGAAAAACCATAGGCTTGACTAGATGGACCTTTGTTGACAAAGTAATGTTTCTGCTTCTCAATATGCTATCTAGGTTGGTCATAACTTTCCTTCCAAGGGGTAAGCGTCTTTTAATTTCATGGCTGCAGTCACCATCTGCAGTGATTTTGGAGCCCAAAGAAAATAAAGTCTGACACTGTTTCCACTGTTTCCCCATCTATTTCCCATTAAGTGATGGGACCAGATGCCATGATCTTCGTTTTCTGAATGTTGAGTTTTAAGCCAACTTTTTCACTCTCCTCTTTCACCTTCATCAAGAGGCTTTTTAGTTCCTCTTCACTTTCTGCCATAAGGGTGGTGTCATCTGCATATCTGAGGTTATTGATATTTCTCCCAGCAAACTTGATTCCAGCTTGTGCCTCATCCAGCTCAGGGTTTCTCATGATGTACTCTGCATATAAGTTAAATAAGCAGGGTGAAAATATACAGACTTGACGTACTCCTTTTCCTATTTGGAACCAGTCTGTTGTTCCATGTCCAGTTCTAACTGTTGCTTCCTGACTTGCATACAGGTTTCTCAAGAGGCAGGTCAGGTGGTCTGGTATTCCCATCTCTTTCAGAATTTTCCACAGTTTATTGTGATCCACACAGTCAAAGGATTTGGCATAGTCAATAAAGCAGAAATAGATGTTTTTCTGGAACACTCTTGCTTTTTCGATGATCCAGCAGATGGTGGCAATTTGGTCTCTGGTTCCTCTGCCTTTTCTTCCTTGTTTTTTTTTTTTTTTGCTATCCTCTCTTATTTCTTTCTTTTTCTTTTTTTAAATTTATTTTATTTTTTAACTTTACAATATTGTATTGATTTTGCCATATATCAACATGACTCCGCCACAGGTATACACGTCCTCTGCCTTTTCTAAAACGATTTTGAACATCTGGAAGTTCAGAGTTCATGTATTGCTGAAGCCTGGCTTGGAGAATTTTGAGCATTAATTTACTAGCGTGTGAGATGAGTGCAATTGTGCAGTAGTTTGAGCATTGTTTGGCATTGCTTTTCTTTGGGATTGGAATGAAAACTGACCTTTTCCAGTCCTGGGGCCACTGCTGAGTTTTCCAAATTTGCTGGCATATTGAGTACAGCACTTTCACAGCATCATCTTTCAGGATTTGAAATAGCTCAACTGGAATCAACTGAAACTAGCTTTGTTCGTAGTGATGCTTTCTAAGGCCCACTTGACTTCACATTCCAGGATGTCTGGCTCTAGGTGAGTGATCACACCATCATGATTATCTGGGTCGTGAAGATCTTTTTTGTACAGTTCTTCTGTGTATTCTGGCCACCTCTTCTTAATATCTTCTTCTGTTAGGTCCATACCATTTCTGTCCTTTATCAAGCCCATCTTTGCATGAAATATTCCCTTGGTATCTCTAATTTTCTTGAAGAGATCTCTAGTCTTTCCCATTCTGTTTTTTTCCTCTATTTCTTTGCATTGATCGCTGAAGAAGGCTTTCTTATCTCTTTTTGCTATTCTTTGGAATTCTGCATTCAGATGTTTATATCTTTCCTTTTCTCCTTTGCTTTTCACTTATCTTCTTTTCACAGCTATTTGTAAGGCCTCCTCAGACAGTCATTTTGCTTTTTTCATTTCTTTTTCTTGGGGATGGTCTTGATCCCTGTCTCCTGTACAATGTCATGAACCTCAGTCCATAGTTCATCAGGCACTTTATCTATCAGATCTCGGCCCATAAATCTATTTCTCACTTCCACTGTATAATCATAAGGGATTTGATTTAGGTCATACCTGAATGGTCTAGTGGTTTTCCCTACTTTCTTCAATTTAAGTCTGAATTTGGCAATAAGGAGTTTATGGTCTGAGCCACAGTCAGCTCCTGGTCTTGTTTTTGCTGACTGTATAGAGCTTCTCCATATTTGGCTGCAAAGAATATAATCAATCTGATTTTGGTGTTGACCATCTGGTGATGTCCATGTGTAGAATCTTCTCTTGTGTTGTTGGAAGAGGGTGTTTGCTATGACCAGTGCATTTTCTTGGCAAAACTTTATTAGTCTTTGCCCTGCTTCATTCCGTATTCCAAGGCCAAATTTGCCTGTTACTCCAGGTGTTTCTTGACTTCCTACTTTTGCATTCCAGTCCCCTATAATGAAAAGGACATCTTTTTTGGGTGTTAGTTTTAAAAGGTCTTATAGGTCTTCATAGAACCGTTCAACTTCATCTTCTTCAGCATTACTTGTTGGGCCATAGACTTGGATTACTGTGATATTGAATGGTTTGTCTTGGAAACGAACAGAGATCATTCTGTTGTTTTTGAGACTGCATCCAAGTACTGCATTTTGGACTCTTTCGTTGACCATAATGGCTACTCCATTTCTTCTGAGGGATTCCTGCCCACAGTAGTAGATATAACGGTCATCTGATTTAAATTCACCCATTCCAGTCCATTTTAGTTCGCTGATTCCTAGAATGTTGACATTCACTCTTGACATCTTTTGTTTGACCACTTCCAATTTGCCTTGATTCATGGACCTGACATTCCAGGTTCTTTTGCAATAATGCTCTTATAGCATTGGGCCTTGCTTCTATCACCAGCCATATCCACAACTGGGTATTGTTTTTGCTTTGGCACCATCCCTTCATTCTTTCTGTAGTTATTTCTCCACTGATCTCCAGTAGCATATTGGGCACCTACTGACCTGGGGAGTTCCTCTTCAGTATCCTATCATTTTGCCTTTTCATACTGTTCATGGGGTTCTCAAGGCAAGAATACTGAAGTGGTTTGCCATTCCCTCTCCATTGGACCACATTCTGTCAGACCTCTCCACCATGACCTGCTGGTCTTGGGTGGCCCCTTGGGCATGGCTTAGTTGGCAGGAGTGGGTGGAGCCGTGCCTGGGCACGCGGAGCCTAGTGGGGAGTGTAGAGTGGCTGGAGCTCTGGGCTCACCATGTCCACCAACTTCACTGTGGTGCCTGTGGAGGTGCAATCGGACTGCGGCCAGGAGGAGGCGGCAGAGCCGAACAAGGCGCCAGGTCCGCCCAAGGGCGGCAAGCCCAAATGCCCGAGCCTGATGCAGGCGGCTGTGACCGGTGCACTTAGTGTGGCCGAGAGGAGCTATCCCACGTCCGAGGTCGGGGAAGAAGCCAGGAGGACCCCATGACGGAGGGGAGGTGGCCAAGAGGCGTTACCCCATGTCCGAGGTCAGAGGCAGTGGCCGAGAGTCCAGGCTGTGACGGCACAGGAACAGCCGAGAGGAGCTACCCCACGTCCGAGGCCAGGGGAGGTGGCCCGGAGGACTTACCCAATGCCTGAGGCCAGGGGCCGCGGCCGGGAAGAGGAACCGCACCTCCAAGGAGTGGTGGCTGCGCGGGCACAGGAGGGCCTAGAGGTGCTATTCCGGGTTCAAGATCAGAAGGGGAGGCAGTGAGGAGATACCCCTCGTCCAAGGTAAGGAGCAGCGGCTGCACTTTGCTGGAGCAGCCGTGAAGAGATACCCCACGTCCAAGGTAAGAGAAACCCAAGTAAGATGGTAGGTGTTGCAAGAGGGCATTAGAGGGCAGACACACTGAAACCATACTCACAGAAAACTAGTCAATCTAATCACACTAGGATGA
Organism: Bos javanicus; assembly: GCF_032452875.1. NCBI lineage: Eukaryota > Metazoa > Chordata > Mammalia > Artiodactyla > Bovidae > Bos > Bos javanicus. The sequence continues at coordinate 41,003,330 of NC_083874.1, forward strand.
CAGCCTTGTCTAACTCAATGAAGATCTACTTTATATGAACTGTTTTACAAATTTAAGAAAATCATATTTGATCACAAGAAAAAATCTTAGGACTAAAGATTTTACCTCTTTTGAATAACTGAAGGGAGTGAATCTAATTGTACTGAAGAAGGATGGAAGGGAGGAAGGAAAGAAAGAAGGAAGAAATGTGGGAGAGAGGGGAGAAGGTAAGAAAGAAGGAAAGATTTATATTGTACATATTTTGATTTGAACAGATTATCACTTTAGAAATGAAGAGTCAAAAGAGTCTCTTCCCAAAAATTCTTAAATATGAATTTTACTAACTTATTTTTATTGAAATATAGTTGATTTACAACCTTATATTAGTTTCAAATATTCAGCATGTGACTCAGTATTTGTACAGACTATACTCCATTAAAAATTACTAGAAGATAATGGCTATATTTCCTTTGCTATACTGTATATCCTTGTTGTTTATCTATTCTACAGATAGTAGTCTGTATCTCTTAATTCCATACAACTATGTTGCCACTCCCACTCTCTCTGTCCTCACTGGTAACCACTAGTTTATTTTCTTTATCTGTTGAGTCTATTTCTGCTTTGCTATGTACATTCATTTGTATTAATTTTTACATTTCATATAAGAGATATCATATAGCATTTGTCTTTCTCTGTCTGATTTACTTCACTTAGCATAATGCCCTCCAAATCTATCCATGTTGCTGTAAATGGCAGTATTTCATCATTTTTTATGGCTGAGTAATATTTCATTGCACATACATACCACTATTTTATCCATTTGTCTGTTGATGGATACTTGGGTTGCTTCCATATCTTGACTATTGTAAATAGTACTGCTATGAACATTGGGTTCATTTATTTTTTTGAATTAGTGTTTTCATTTTTGAGGAGTATATAACCAGGAGTAGAATTGCTGCATCATATGATAGTTCTAGTTTTAGGTTTTTGAGGAACTTCTATGCTGTTTTCCAAAATGGCTATTCCAATTTTCATCCTCACTAACTGTGTACAAGCTTACTTTTTTCACTTTCTGGCCAACATTGGTCATTTGTAGACTTTTTTTTTTTTTTTGTGAGAGCCGCTTTGACAAGTGTGCGATGATGCCTTATTTCTCTGATTTACATTCTTTTAATAATTAATGATGTTGAGCAACTTTATTGTGCCTGTTAGCTATCTCTATGTCTTTCTTGGAAAACTAAATTTCTCTGTACATTTTTTGATTGTGGTACTTTTTTTTTTATATTGAGTTATATGAACAACTTGCATATTTTAGATATTAAACTTTTGTTGGTTATATCTTTTGAGAATATCTTTTTCCCTTTCTGCAAGTTATCCTTTTATTTGGTAGATTTTTGTTCTGCTATAGAAAACCTTTTAAATACAGTTAGGTCTTATTTGTTATTTTTTTGCTAGGACTTTCCAGGTGGTTCAATGGTAAAGAATAAGCTTACAATGCAGAAGACTTGGGTTCAACTCCAGGGTCAGGAAGATCCCCTGGAGAAGGAAATGGCAACCTACCCCAGTATTCTTGCCTGGGAAATCACATGGACAGAGGAACTGGACAAGCTTTAGACAAGTCTTTAGAGTTGCAAAGGAGTTGGATATGATTTAGTGACTAAACAGCTAAGAGATAGGTCTAAAAATATTGCCTACCATACATTTAAAAGATTCTTCTGCTTATGTTTTCTTCTAGGAGTATTATGTTTTTAGTTCTTCCATTTAGGTATTGAACCTAATTTCAATTTATTTTTGTATATAGTGTGAGGAAATGTTCTAGTCTTATTGATTTACATGTAGCTTTCCAGTTTTCTCAGCACCACTTATTAAAAAGACTGTCTTTTCTTGAATTTTAACACCTTCTACATGATCTGCCCAATCTCTTTCATTTATTATCCCACATTAACTCAAAACACCAAGTCAATAGGTATTCAAGAACAAACAAAAGAGAGAGAGAGGAAAAAAAGCTCTTCCATAGCCTCAATAATTATGACTTTCTTCTAATAGAATTTCAGATATTTGAAGCTGAAATGCTAAAATAAAATATAACATTCAATCATCATTATCTCTATTGAATTTAATAAATTAAATAGTAATAAAAATAGAAAAAGGAGTATGTCAAGGCTGTATATTGTCACCCTGCTTATTTAACTTATAAGCAGAGTACAAAAAAGATCTTCATGACCCAGATAATAACGATGGTGTGATCACTGACCTAGAGCCAGACATCCTGGAATGTGATGTCAAGTGGGCCTTAGGAAGCATCACTACCAACAAAGCTATTGGAGGTGATGGAATTCCAGTTGAACTATTCCAAATCGTGAAAGATAATGCTGTGAAAGTGCTGCACTCACTATGCCAGCAAATTTGGAACTCTGCAGTGTCCACAGGACTGGAAAAGGTCAGTTTTCATTCCAATCCCAAAGAAAGGCAATGCCAAACAATGCTCAAACTACTGCACAATTGCACTCATCCCACATGCTAGTAAAGTAATGCTCAAAATTCTCCAAGCCAGGCTTCAGCAATACATGAACCGTGAACTTCCTGATGTTCAAGCTGGTTTTAGAAAAGGCAGAGGAACCAGAGATCAAATTGCAGACATCCGCTGGATCATCAAAAAAGCAAGAGAGTTCCAGAAAATCATCTATCTCTGCTCTATTGATTATGCCAAAGCCTTTGACTGTGTGGATCACAATAAACTGTGGAAAATTCTGAAAGAGATGGGAATACCAGACCACCTGATATGCCTCTTGAGAAATCTGTATGCAGGTCAGGAAGTGCCGAGGTCCAGCCCCGGCTGCTCCAGGGTATTCTAAGGGGAGACAGCGTCGGCAACTATTTATTTATTTATTCATCAAAGATATAAAGAATAATAGAATGAAGATAGCTCAGTAGGAAAATTCAGTGGAGAAAAGAAGCTGAGTAGCTTGGTTTACGCTGAAAATCAATATAACCCGTGACACCAGGTTAGCTCTGACCATGGAGGCTGCAGGCGCCCTCTCGAATAGTGGAAGGTGCCCCACCTTAGACACCTTCTCGAGTGGGTCTTAGAAGCCCAGGCAAATAAATGGTTGCAGAGGATATCCGTGCTCCAGATGGAGACTCAGCTGGAAATTGAGGGGAAGAATGACATGGGGAGACCAAGCTTTGGTGAGCAAAGCCCATAGCTTTATTTTCAACAGGGGCTTATATACCCTAAGTTACACATAGAGGATAATAGGGGATGCAAAGTCAGTAGTCTTTGATCCTTATCAAAAACCAGGGTTTCTTTCCTGCAAATTTATCGTATACAAATGGTTTGGGCGATTTACATCATCTTCTGGCCAGAAGGCTTATTAACATTTTATGACTCTTGACAAAGACTTATCAACAAAGATTTATTTTCCCTAAGAGTAATTATTTTAAGGTTTGGCACCATCTTCCAAAGACAAAATTGCATTCCTATAGGGCGGATGTGTAATGGGTTTACAACAAAGGAAAGAATTTATTACCTTAAGGGTCTAAAGTTACTAACACCAAGGCCACTACTTATTTTTTCTACATACCAACTATATTAGTTAATACACATTCAAGGATACAATTTAGGGGATGTGAAAACTTGGCAACAAGCATTGGTTCATCAATGAAATCTTTTACTAGTTTTATTCTGACAGTTTCTAACTCTCTGAGAGGCTCTAAGCTATTTGAATATCTTAAGCTTCCCATGCCTCTCCAGGCTGGGAGACTTTAAACAATCGTATGCATAGCTGTAGGAGTCCTGGTAAACTTGTCAGGTGAGTTAGAGAGCTATCTGAGGGGTTTGGATTTAAACACTCCTAATTGCCCAGGAACTTTATTAATTGGAGCTGTAAGTTAACTCTTTGACAGAGAGAGCAAGATGGTGGTAGGGGACAGCCCTCAGTAAAGTCAGAGGTGAGAGCACAAAGCAATAAAGTAGGCAGAGTCTGTTTTTTTGCGGGTAGATGATCGAGAATATCCAGGGGGACTCCTGAGGCTCGATCCCGCCTTTGCGTATGCCGAGCCTCCTTCCTCATGACCTTTGTCACGAGTGGAATGTCTCTAGCCGGCTCCTGGCATCGAAGCAACAGTTAGAACTGGACATGGAACAACAGACTGGTTCCAAATAGGAAAAGGAGTATGCCAAGGCTGTATATTGTCACCCTGCTTATTTAACTTCTATGCAGAGTACATCATGAGAAACGCTGGACTGGAAGAAACACAAGCTGGAATCAAGATTGCCGGGAGAAATATCAATCACCTCAGATATGCAGATGACACTACCTTTATGGCAGAAAGTGAAGAGGAACTAAAAAGCCTCTTGATGAAGGTGAAAGTGGAGAGTGAAAAAGTTAGCTTAAAACTCAACATTCAGAAAACGAAGATCATGGCATCTGGTCCCATCACTTCATGGGAAATAGATGGGAAACAGTGGAAACAGTGTCAGATTTTATTTTGGGGGCTCCAAAATCACTGCAGATGGTGACTGCAGCCATGAAATTAAAAGACGCTTACCCCTTGGAAGGAAAGTTATGACCAACCTAGATAGCATATTCAAAAGCAGAGCCATTACTTTTCCAACAAAGGTTCGTCTAGTCAAGGCTATGATTTTTCTTGTGGTCATGTATGGATGTGAGAGTTGGACTGTGAAGAAGACTGAGCGCCGAAGAGTTGATGCTTTTGAACTGTGGTGTTGGGGAAGACTCTTGAGAGTCCTTGGACTGCAAGGAGATCCAACCAGTCCATTCTGAAGGAGATCATCCTTGGGATTTCTTTAGAAGGAATGATGCTAAAGCTGAAACTCCAATACTTTGACCACCTCATGTGAAGAGTTGACTCATTGGAAAAGACTCTGATGCTGGGAGGGATTGGGGGCAGGAGGAGAAGGGGACAACAGAGGATGAGATGGCTGGATGGCATCACTGACTTGATGGACATGAGTCTGGGTGAACTCCGGGAGTTGGTGATGGACAAGGAGGCCTGGCGTGCTGCTATTTGTGGGGTCACAAAGAGTTAGACACGACTGAGTGACTGAATTGAACTGAAGAGTATATCATGAGAAACGCTGGGCTGAAGGAGCACAAGCTGGAATCAAGATTGCTGAGAGAGATAACAATAACCTCAGATATGCAGATGATACCATCGTTATGGGAGAAAGTGAAAAGGAACTAAAAAGCCTCTTGATGAAAGTGAAAGAGGACAGTGAAAAAGTTGGCTTAAAGCTCAACATTCAGAAAATTAAGATCATGGCATCTGGTCACATCACTTCATGGGAAATACATGGGGAAACAGTGGAGACACTGTCAGTTTTTATTTTTGGGGGTTCCAAAATCAATGCAGAATGTGATTGCAGCCATGAAATTAAAAGACGCTTACTCCTTGGAAGGAAAGCTGTGACCAACATAGATAGCATATTAAAAGGCAGAGCCATTCTTTGCCAACAAAGGTCTGTCTGATCAAGGCTATGTTTTTCCAGGGGTCATGTATGGATGTGAGAGTTGGACTATGAAGAAAGCTGAGCACCGAAGAATTGATGCTTTTTAACTGTAGTGTTGGAGAAGACTTTTGAGAGTCCCTTGGACTGCAAGGAGATCCAACCAGTCCATTCTGAAGATCAGTCCTGGATGTTCATTGGAAGGACTGATGCTGAAACTCTAATACTTTGGCCACCTCATGCGAAGAGTTGACTCATTGGAAAAGACCCTGATGCTGGGAGGGATTGTGGGCAGGGGGAGAAGGGGCCAAGATGATGAGATGGCTGGATGGCATCACCAACTCTATGGACATGAGTTTGAGTGAACTCCGGGAGTTGGTGATGGACAGGGAGGCCTGGCGTGCTATGATTCATGGGGTCACAGAGAGTCAGACATGACTGAGTGACTGAACTGAACTGAAAACTAGATAATACTCTGTCAGTGTATATCTTCAGACAGAAGTCCTCAACATAATTCATTCTAAATATATATAGCATAGGAATTGATACTATATTCTCAGACATGGAAAATTATATGATGTCAGCTTCAGTTATTTGAAAATTATTTATGAAGTGGTACATGAGTGGTACACAGATTACAGATTATGGATTTATGAATATGCACCAATAAATGCTTACATATATTTATGGGGGTACTCAGGTGCTCAGTCATGTCTGACTCTTTGTGACCTCATGGACTGTAGCCTACCAGGCTTCTCTGTCCATAGAATTTTTTTCAGCAAGAATACTGAAACAGGTTGCCATTTCCTCCTCTGGGGGATTTTTCTGACCCAGGGATTGAACTCACATCTTCTATGTCTCCTTCATTAGCAAGCAAGTTCTTTACCACTGCACCATGTTGGAAGACCACATATATGTATATACAAATTATATATGTAAATTATTGATGTATGCATATCATAATACATAATCCAATATGTGACTATTTTATACATATATATATATATATATAACTATATATATGCTCTATGCTCATTTATATAAGATATATAAATTTTTATGTTTTTGCATATATTAATAATGTAATCCACTCCAGTACTCTTGCCTGGAAAATCCCATGGACGGAGGAGCCTGGTGGGCTGCAGTCCATGGGGTCTCAAAGAGTAGAACACGACTGAGTGACTTCACTTTCACTTTTCACTTTCATGCATTGGAGAAGGAAATGGCAGCCCACTCCAGTGTTCTTGCCTGGAGAATCCCAGGGACAGGGGAGCCTGGTGGGCTACCGTCTATGGGGTCGCACAGGGTCGGACACGACTGAAGTGACTTAGCAGCAGCAGCAGCAATAATATAATACATTTATCTATGGACTTCCTAGGTGGCTCAGTGGTAAAGGATCTGCCAATGGAGGATATACAGGAGACACAGGTGTGTCTTTAGACTATACTACAAAGCTACAGTCATCAAGACAGTATGGTACTGGCACAAAAATAGAAATATAGACCAATGAAATAAGATAGAAAGGCCGGAGATAAACCCAAACACATATTGACACCTTGACTTTGATAAAGGGGGCAAAAATATACAATGGGGCAAAGACAGTCTCTTCAATAAGTGCTGCTGGGAAAACTGGGCAGCTATGTGTAAAGAATGAAATTAGAACACTTTTTAACACCCTATACAAAGATAAATTCAAAATGGATTAAAAACCTAAGTGTAAGACCAGAAACTATCAAATTCTTTAGGCAAACATAGGCAAAACACTCTATGATATAAAGCACAGCAAGATTTTCTGTGATCCACCTCCTAGACTAATGGAAATAAAAGAAGAAATAAGCAAGTGGGACCTAGTTAAACTTTAAGGTTTTTGCACAGCAAAGGGAACTATAAGGTGAAAAAGCAACCCTCAGAATTAAAGAAAATAATAGCAAATTAAACAACTGATAAAGGTTAATTTCCAAATTTAGAAGCAGCTCATAAAACTGAATACCAGAAAAACAAATAACCTAATAAAAAAGTGGGGAAAAGACCTAAACATACATTTCTTAAAAGAAGATATACAAATGGCTAATAAACACATGAAAAGATACCCAGCATCTCTCATTATTAGAGAAATGCAAATCAAAACTACAATGAGATATCACCTCACACTGGTCAGAATGGCCATTATCAAAAAGTCTACAAACAATAAATGCTGGAAAGCATGTGGAGAAAAGAGAACACTCTTGCACTGTTGGTGGGAATGTAAATTGATACAGCCACTATGGAAGACAGTATGGAGATTCCTTAAAAACCTAGGAATAAAACCACCCTATGACCCAGCAATCCCACCACTAGTCATATACCCTGAGGAAATCAAAGTTGAAAAAGACACATGTACCCCTTGTTCATTGTAGCACTATTTATAATAGCTAGAACATGGAAGCAACCTAGGTGTCCATTGACAGATGAATGGGTATAGAAGTTGTGGTACATATACACAATGGAATATTACTCAGCTGTAAAAAGGAACACATTTGAGTCAGTTCTAACGAGGTGGATGAACCTAAAGCTTATTATACAGAGTGAAGTAAGTCAGAATAAGAAAAACAAATACTGTGAACCATGAACTTCCAGATGTTCAAGCTGGTTTTAGAAAAAGCAGAGGAACCAGAAATCAAATTGCCAACATCAACTGGATCATTGAAAAAGCAAGAGAGTTCCAGAAAAACATCTATTTCTGCTTTATTGACTATGCCAAAGCCTTTGACTGTGTGGATCACAATAAACTGTGGAAAATTCTGAAAGAGATGGGAATACCAGACCATCGGACCTGCCTCTTGAGAAACCTGTATGCAGGTCAGGAAGCAACAGTTAGAACTGGACATGGAACAACAGACTGGTTCCAAATAGGAAAAAGAGTATGTCAAGGCTGTATATTGTCACCCTGGTTATTTAACTTATATGCAGAGTACATCATGAGAAACCCTGGACTGGAAGAAGCACAAGCTGGAATCAAGACTGCTGGGAAAAATATCAATAACCTCAGATATGCAGATGACACTACCTTTATGGCAGAAAGTGAAGAACTAAAGAGCCTTTTGATTAAAGTGAAAGAGGAGAGTGAAAAAGTTGGCTTAAGCTCAACATTCATAAAACTAAGATCATGGGATCAGGTCCCATCACTTCAATTTAAATAGATGGGGAAACCATGGAAACAGTGGTTGACTTTATATTGGGGGGCTCCAAAATCATTGCAGATGGTGATTGCAGCCATGAAATTAAAAGGCGCTTGCTCCTTGGAAGAAAAGTTATGACCAGCCTAGACAGCATATTAAAAAGCAAAGATATTACCTTTGCCAACAAAAGTCCATCTAGTCAAGGCTATGGTTTTTCTAGTAGTCATATATAGATGTGAGAGTTGGACTATAAAGAAAGCTGAGTGCAGAAGAATTGATGCTTTTGAACTGTGGTGTTGGAGAAGACTCTCCAAACTATCCATAGGAGAACAAATACCAACAAACTATCATCTAAGCATATTGTATCTAAATGACAGAGAGATAAGGATAACAGAAACGTTTTGAAAGCTGACAGACAGAGACTAAAACCAAAACAAGCAAAAAATTTATCATCAGGAGAACAAGGATAAACATTTTGGTGTATTTACTATCAGAAAGCATTAAAGTAAGAAAGAAGAGAAATATCTTAAATGGTGACATAAAAATAATCCATCTAGAGTAAGAACTTTCTTAGACAAATAAAAAGGTTGAGAGGGAGGAAATGGGAATAATGTGTCACAAGTAATCTTCACTACAAATGAAGCACGTGTTATTTGACAATGGATCTATATAATTGTAAATTATGTAGTTTGCTACTGAGTTGACTTAGATAGCTATAAATTATAAGGAACAATTAGAAAGCTTTTAAGTTTGCTTCATATGTAAGAGAGAGATTAAAAAAATAAAATTATATAACCAAAAATATTATATATATATATATTTCTATTTATTTATTTATTTTTTACTTTACAATATTGTATTGGTTTTGCCATACCTCAACATGAATCTGCCACGGGTGTACACGTGTTCCCAATCCTGAACCCCCCTCCCACCTCCCTCCCCATACCATCCCTCTGGGTCATCCCAGTGCACCAGCCCCAAGCTTCTTGTATCCTGCATCAAACCTGGACTGGCGATTCATTTCTTATATGATATTATACATATTTTAATGCCATTCTCCAAAATCATCCCCCCACTCCCTCTCCCACAGAGTCCAAAATACTGTTCTATACATCTGTGTCTCTTTTGCTGTCTCGTATACAGGGTTATCATTACCATCTTTCTAAATTCCATATATATGCGTTAGTATACTGTATTGGTATTTTTCTTTCTGGCTTACTTCACTCTGTATAATAGGCTCCAGTTTCATCTACCTCATTAGAACTGATTCAAATGTATTCTTTTTAATGGCTGAGTAATAATCCATTGTGTATATGTACCATGCCTTTCTTATCCATTCATCTGCTGATGGACATTTGGTTGCTTCCATGTCCTGGCTATTATAAACAGTGCTGTGATGAACATTGAGGTACACGTGTCTCTTTCAATTCTGGTTTCCTCAGTGTGTATGCCCAGCAGTGGGATTGCTGGGTCGTATGGCAGTTCTATTTCCAGTTTTTTAAGGAATCTCCACACTGTTCTCCATAGTGGCTGTACTAGTTCGCATTGCCACCAACAGTGTAAGAGGGTTCCTTTTCTCCATATCCTCTCCAGCATTTATTGCTTGTAGACTTTTGGATCGCAGCCATTCTGACTGGCGAGAAATGGTAGCTCATTGTGGTTTTGATTTGCATTTCTCTGATAATGAGTGATGTTGAGCATCTTTTCGTGTGTTTGTTAGCCATCTGTATGTCTTCTTTGGAGAAATGTCTATTTAGTTCTTTGGCCCATGTTTAGATTGGGTCGTTTATTTTTCTGGAATTGAGCTGCAGGAGTTGCTTGAATATTTTTGAGATTAGTTGTTTGTCAGTTGCTTCGTTTGCTATTATTTTCTCCCATTCTGAAGGCTGTCTTTTCACCTTGCTTATAGTTTCTTGCGAAGAGTTAACTCATTGGAAAAGACTCTGATGCTGGGAGGGATTGGGGGCAGGAGGAGAAGGGGACGACAGAGGATGAGATGGCTGGATGGCATCATTGACTTGATGGACGTGAGTCTGAGTGAACTCTGGGAGTTGGTGATGGACAGGGAGGCCTGGCGTGCTGCAATTCATGGGGTTGCAAAGAGTTGGACTGATCTGAGCGACTGATCTGACCTGATAGTTTCTTTTGTTGTGCAGAAGCTTTTAATTTTAATTAGATCCCGTTTGTTTATTTTTGCTAATATTTGCAATATTCTGGGAGGTGGGTCATAGAGGATACTGCTGTGATTTATGTCAGAGAGTGTTTTGCCTATGTTCTCCTCGAAGAGTTTTACAGTTTCTGGTCTTATGTTTAGGTCTTTAATCCATTTTGAGTTTATTTTTGTGTATGGTGTTAGAAAGTGTTCTATTTTCATTCTTTTACAAGTGATTGACCAGTTTTCCCAGCACCACTTGTTAAAGAGATTGTCTTTTCTCCATTATATATTCTTGCCTCCTTTGTCAAAGATAAGGTGTCCATATGTGCGTGGGTTTATCTCTGGGCTTTCTATTTTGTTCCATTGATCTATATTTATGTCTTTGTGCCAGTACCATACTGTCTTGATGACTGTGGCTTTGTAGTAAAGCCTGAAGGCAGGCAGGTTGATTCCTCCAGTTCCATTCTTCTTTCTCAAGATTGCTTTGGCTATTCGAGGTTTTTTGTATTTCCATACAAATTGTGAAATTATTTGTTCTAGCTCTGTGAAAAATACTGTTGGTAGATTGATAGGGATTGCATTGAATCTATACATTGCTTTGGGTAGTATACTCATTTTCACTATATTGATTCTTCTGATCCATGAACATGGTATATTTCTCCATCTATTAGTGTCCTCTTTGATTTCTTTCATCAGTGTTTTATAGTTTTCTATATATAGGTCTTTAGTTTCTTTAGGTAGATATATTCCTAAGTATTTTATTCTTTCCGTTGCAATGGTGAATGGAATTGTTTCCTTAATTTCTCTATTTCTCATTATTTGTGTACAGGAATGCAAGGGATTTCTGTGTGTTGATTTTATATCCTGCAACTTTACTATATTCATTGATTAGCTCTAGTAATTTTCTGGTGGAGTCTTTAGGGTTTTCTATGTAGAGGATCATGTCATCTGCAAACAGTGAAAGTTTTACTTCTTCTTTTCCAATTTGGATTCCTTTTATTTCTTTTTTCTGCACTGATTGCTGTGGCCAAAACTTCCAAAACTATATTGAATAGTAGTGTTGAGAGTGGGCACCCTTGTCTTGTTCCTGACTTTAGGGGAAATGCTTTCAATTTTTCACCATTGAGGATAATGTTTGCTGTGGGTTTGTCATATATAGCTTTTATTATGTTGAAGTATGTTCCTTCTATTCCTGCTTTCTGGAGAGTTTTTATCATAAATGGATGTTGAATTTTATCAAAGACTTTCTCTGCATCTATTGAGATAATCATATGGCTTTTATTTTTCAATTTGTTAATGTGTTTTATTACACTGATTGATTTGCAAATATTGAAGAATCCTTGCAGCCCTGGGATAAAGCCCACTTGGTCATGGTGTATGATCTTTTTAATGTGTTGTTGGATTCTGATTGCTAGAATTTTGTTAAGGATTTTTGCATCTATGTTCTTCAGTGATATTGGCCTGTAGTTTTCTTTTTTTGTGGCATCTTTGTCAGGTTTTGGTATTAGGGTGATGGTGGCCTCATGGAATGAGTTTGGAAGTTTACCTTCCTCTGCAAGTTTCTGGAAGAGGTTTAGTAGGATAGGTGTCAGCTCTTCTCTATATTTTTGGTAGAATTCAGCTGTGAAGCCATCTGGACCTGGGCTTTTGTTTGCTGGAATATTTCTGATTACAGTTTCAATTTCCGTGCTTGTGATGGGTCTGTAAAGATTTTATATTTCTTCCTTGTTCAGTATTGGAAAGTTGTACTTTTCTAATAATTTGTCCATTTCTTCCAAGTTGTCCATTTTATTGGCATATAATTTCTGATCTTAATTTCTTATGATCCTTTGTATTTGTGTGTTGTCTGTTGTGATCTCTCCATTTTCATTTCTAATTTTATTGATTTGATTTTTCTCCCTTTGTTCCTTGATAAGTCTGGCTAATGGTTTGTCAATTTTATTTATCCTTTCAAAGAATCAGCTTTTGGCTTTGTTGATATTTGCTATGGTCTCCTTTGTTTCTTTTGAATTTATTTAGGCCCTAAATTTTAAGATTTCTTTCCTTCTACTAATCCTGGGGTTCTTCATTTCTTCCTTTTCTAGTTGCTTTAGGTGTAGAGTTAGGTTATTCATTTGACTTTTTTCTTGTTTCTTGAGGTATGCCTGTATTGCTATGAACTTTCCCCTTAGCATTGCTTTTAGAGTGTCCCATAGGTTTTGGGTTGTTGTGTTTTCATTTTCATTTGTTTCTATGAATATTTTGATTTCTTTTTTGATTTCTTCTGTGATTTGTTGGTTATTCAGCAACGTGTTGTTCAGCCTCCATATGTTGGAATTTTTAATAGTTTTTCTCCTGTAATTGACATCTAATCTTACTGAATTGTGGTCAGAAAAGATGCTTGGAATTATTTCAGTTTTTTTGAATTTACCAAGGCTAGCTTTATGGCCCAGGATGTGATCTATCCTGGAGAAGGTTCCGTGCGCACTTGAGAAAAAGGTGAAATTCATTGTTTTTGGGTGAAATGTCCTATAGATATCAAATAGGTCTAACTGGTCTATTGTATCATTTAAAGTTTGTGTTTCTTTGTTAATTTTCTGTTTAGTTGATCTATCCATAGGTGTGAGTGGGATATTAAAGTCTCCCACTATTATTGTGATATTGTTAATTTCCCCTTTCATATTTGTTAGCATTTGTCATACATACTGTGGTGCTCCTATGTTGGGTGCATATATATTTATAATTGTTATCTCTTCTTCTTGGATTGATCCTTTGATCATTATGTAGTGTCCTTCTTTGTCTCTTTTTACAGCCTTTGTTTTAAAGTCTATGTTATCTGATATGAGTATTGCTACTCCTGCTTTCTTTTGATCTCTATTTGCATGGAATATCTTTTTCCAGCCCTTCACTTTCAGTCTGTATGTGTCCCCTGTTTTGAGGTGGGTCTCTTGTAGACAACATATATAGGGGTCTTGTTTTCATATCCATTCAGCCAGTTTTTGTCTTTTGGTTGGGGCATTCAACCCATTTACGTTTAAGGTAATTATTGATAAGTATGATTCCGTTGCCATTTACTTTATTGTTTTGGGTTCGAGTTTATACACCTTTTTTGTGTCTCCTGTCTAGACAATATCCTTTAGCATTTGTTGGAGAGCTGGTTTGGTGGTGCTGAATTCTCTCAGCTTTTGCTTGTCTGTAAAGCTTTTGATTTCTCCTTCATATTTGAATGAGATCCTTGCTGGGTACAGTAATCTGGGATGTACATTATTTTCTTTCATCACTTTAAGTATGTCTTGCCATTCCCTCCTGGCCTGAAGAGTTTCTACTGAAAGATCAGCTGTTATCCTTATGGGAATCCCCTTGTGTGGTATTTGTTGTTTTTCCCTTGCTGCTTTTAATATTTGTTCTTTGTGTTTGATCTTTGTTAATTTAATTAATGTGTGTCTTGGGGTGTTTTGCCTTGGGTTTATCCTGTTTGGGACTCTCTGGGTTTCTTGGACTTGGGTGATTATTTCCTTCCCCATTTTAAGGAAGTTTTCAACTATTATGTCCTCAAGTATTTTCTCATGGTCTTTCTTTCTGTCTTCTTCTTCTGGGACTCCTATGATTCGAATGTTGTGGCATTTAATATTGTCCTGGAGGTCTCTGAGATTGTCCTCATTTCTTTTAATTCGTTTTTCTTTTTTTATCTCTGATTCATTTATTTCTACCATTCTATCTTCTATTTCACTAATCCTATCTTCTGCCTTCTTTAGTCTACTATTTGTTGTCTCCAGAGTGTTTTTGATCTCATTTATTGCATTATTCATTATATATTGACTCTTTTTTATTTCTTCTAGGTCCTTGTTAAACCTTTCTTGCATTTTCTTAATCCTTGCCCTCTATTTATCTGTGATTCCATTTTTATTTCAAGATTTTGGATCATTTTCACTATCATTATTCGGAATTCTTTATCAGGTAGATTCCCTATCTCTTCCTCTTTTGTTTGGTTTGGTGGGCATTTATCCTGTTCCTTTACCTGCTGGGTATTCCTCTGTCTCTTCATCTTGTTTATATTGCTGAGTTTGGGGTGTCCTTTCTGTATTCTGGCAGTTTGTGGAGTTCTCTTTATTGTGGCATTTCCTCACTGTGTGTGAGTTGGTACAGGTGGCCTGTCAAGGTTTCTTGGTTAGGGAAGCTTGTGTCGGTGTTCTGGTGGGTGGAGCTGTATTTCTTCTCTCTGGAGTGCAATGAAGTGTCTAGTAATGAGTTATGAGATGTTAGTGGATTTGGAGTAACTTTGGGCAGCCTGTATATTGAAGCTCAGAGCTGTGTTCCTGTGTTGCTGGAGAATTTGCATAGTATGTCTTGCTCTGGAACTTGTTGGCCCTTGGGTGGTGCTTGGTTTCAGTGTAGGTATGGAGGCATTTGATGAGCTCCTATTGATTAATGTTCCCTGGAGTCAGGTGTTCTATGATGTTTTCAGGATTTGGATTTAAGCCTCCTGCTTCTGGTTTTCAGTCTTATTTTTACAGTAGTCTCAAGACTTCTCCTTCTATACAGCACTGTTGATAAAACATCTAGATTAAAGATGAAAAGTTTCTCCACAGTGAGGGACACCCAGAGAGCTTCAAAGAGTTACATGGAGAAGAGAAGAGGGAGGATGGAGTTAGAGGTGACCCGAAGGAGATGAGGTGGAATCAAAAGAGGAGAGAGCAAGCTAGCCAGTAATCACTTCCTTATGTGCACTTCACAGTCTGGACCACTCAGAGATGTTCATGGAGTTATACAGAGAAGAGAAGAGGGAGGAAGGAGACAGAACTGGCCAGGAGGATAAACGGGGGGAATGAAAAGGAGAGAGATAGATCCAGCCAGTAATCAGTTCCCTAAGTGTCCTCCACCATCTGGAACACACAGAGATTCAGAGAGTTGGGTAGAGAAGAGAAGTGCGAGGGAGGAGACAGAGGCGACCTAGTGGAGAGAAAGGAGAGTCCAAAGGGGGAGAGAGCAGTGAAGCCAGTAATCTAGCTCCCAGGTAAAAATGGGTACTGAAGATTGGGTTCTTAAAGGTACAAAATTGATAACAAATACCTAAAAGCAAAGATTAAAATTTTAGAGTACAGGTTGGATTTTCAAAAATACAATATTAAAGAAAAGAAAAAAAAGTCACAAAAGTTATTAAAATATATATATATGAAGTTTGCTTTAAAAAAGTCTTTTTTTTTTTTGAAAAGTAATAGTAGGTTATAAAAATGAAAATTAAAGGAGTAAGAGAGGACTTAAAAGTTAAAAAAAAAAAGTTAAAGAAAAAAAAAGAAAAGAATGATCGTAAAAATAGTAAAAATACATCTAGGACTTTTTCTGGTGTTGTTGTGGGCAGTGTGGGGTCAGTTCATTTTCGGATAGTTTCTTGGTCCGGCTTATATTTCTCAAGATCTATAGGCCCCTTCCTATGTAGTCAGTACTAACTACAAGGTTTTAATCTATTGCACTTCTAAGGCTGTTCCCTCGGTTAACCTGTCACTTCCAAGGTGGTTCCCTTGGTTTTAGCTTCTGTTTGCTGGTCTCTTCAGTGTCTGATTTCTGCCCTGATACAAGGGGGCGGTGGTGGACACTTCTTTAGGTTCACTAGTTCAGTTGTGCTGTGGGGAGGGAAGGATGCTGCAGACAAATAACACTGGTGTGTGCTGCCCCCACTTATGGCGCATACACCCTCCCTGCCCACACAGCTCAGGCTCTAGTTGCTCCGCCAGGAACCGTCCAAGGCAGGCCCTGGGCTGCATGCACCTCCCAGGTCTAAGCCGCTCAGGTTCAGGCACTTGGGTAGTCCTCAGAGGCGCAGACTCCATTGGGCCTGCATTTTGTGCCCTTCCCAGCTCTGAGCAGCTCGGGTGATGAGTTGTTTGGCAAGCCCGGTCACTGACTTATCCCCTCTCCCGTCCCTGCTGCTCAGTTTTCTGGGTGTACAACTGGCGCACCTTCTCAGGCTGATGACTGTCCAGAACCCCAAGAAGTCTTAGTTAGCAAAGAAGCCTGCTTGCAGTTAGGTAGATAATGTCTCTCTGGGGCTGCGATTGCCCCCTTCTGGCTCTGGCTCCCTGTCACTGGAGGGGGATGGTCTGCAGCCAGCTAGTTCTGTTCAGCCCTTTTTTCTGTGCATGGGCCTGGCGGTGTCTTAGGGCTTTTCCGGTGGTAGCTATCCCACAGTCTGGTTTGCTAGCCCAAATTAGTTCACTCTGATCATCCTCAGAGGCATTCAGGCCCAATCCTTACTCTAAGCAATGCAGCCCGCGCCTCCCTTCCCAGCCCCTGCTTGCTAGTGGCGGGTGCAGTCCTCTGCGCTGCTTCTCCACTGGGGGAGTTACTGTTGGGCTCGTAATCTGTGGGTTTTAATTATTTACTTATTTTTCCTACCTATTGTGTTGCCCTCTGTGCCCCCAAGGCTCACCACAGACTCGGCAGTGAGAGTGTTTCCTGGTGTTTGGAAACTTCTCTCTTTTTAAGACTCCCTTCCCAGGACGGAGCTCCATCCCTCCCTCTTTTGTCTCTTTCTTTGTCTTTTATATTTTTCCTACCTTTGTTCAAAGGCAATGGGCTTCTTTTCTGGGTGCCTGATGTCCTCTGCCGGCATTCAGAAGTTGTTTTGTGGATTTTACTCATCGTTTAAATGTTCTTTTGATGAATTTGTTGGGGAGAAAGTGGTCTCCCTGTCCTATTCCTCCGCCGTCTTAGGACCGCCTCCTATATATGTTTATAGATACAGAAATATTGACAGATTTGAATGGAGAAGTAGAGAGTGCTGCAATAATTGTAGGAAATATTAATATCCACTTTCAATAATAATAGAACATTTAGTAGAAAATTTATAAGGAACTTTTGGACATAATCTACTAATTTGATCGAATGAAACTAAAAGACACATAGAGAACATTCCAAGTAATAAAAATTTATTCTCAAGTTCACATGTAACATTGTGTAGGATTGGCCATATATACGGCCAAAAAACAACTTTCAGTAAATTTAAGGAGATTGACATTGAATCAAGCATCTTTTCTTCACCAAAACTGTGTTATAGTAGAAATTAATAACAAGAAGAAAAATGTAATATCCACATACATGTGGAGAAAAAATAATATGTTCTTAATAACCAATGGTCCAAAGAGGAAATCAAAACAAATATTTTAATTGAAATCTAATACTGTTTATAAAATATATAACTAACAAGGACTTAATATACAGCACATGGAGCTATACTCAATATCATATATATATGCCAGTTATACAATAATATATAGTTGATTCACTTTGCTGTCCACCTGAAACTATCATAATATTGTAAATCAACTATGCTACAATAAAGGAGAAGGCAATGACCCCACTCCAGTACTCTTGCCTGGAAAATCCCATGGATGGAGGAGCCTGGTAGGCTGCAGTCCATGGGGTCTCTAAGATCGGACACGACTGAGTGACTTCACTTTCACTTTTCACTTTCATGCATTGGAGAAGGAAATGGAAACCCACTCCAGTGTTCTTGCCTGGAGAATCCCAGGGACGGCAGAGCCTGGTGGGCTGCCGCCTCGGGGTCGCACAGAGTCGGACACGACTGAAGCGACTTAGCAGCAGCAGCAGCTACAATAAAAATAGAAAATAAAAGGAGAAACATATAATAAGTAGTTTGATATAAAATAAAATGAAAATACAATATACAAAATCCATAGTACAAAGCCAAAGTTGTACTGTGGGAAATTTATAGTGATAAATGCTTATATTGAGAAAATGAAAGATTTCAAATACAAAACCTATCTATACACCTCAAAGAACTTAAAAAAAGTTTTTAAAACTACAAAGGAAAAGTTAGTAGAAGGGATAAAATGACAATATCAGAAAGTAAAAATGAAATAAAGTATAGAAAGATAATATAAAAGATTGATGGGATGGCTTTAAAAAACAGATGAACACAGTTGACAAAGTTTTAGTTAAAAAGTCAAAATTCAAAAAAGCACACCTGAATAAATAAAAACAAAACTGAAAAGGAGAAAATGACACCACCAAAATAAAAAGATCTTAAGATAATACTATGAAAAATTATATACCGAATTTTTGATAAGCTAAGAAAGTGGATAAATTCCTAGGAATAGTTTACAAAAACAATCTTTTTTTAAAAAGAAAATTAATGTATTTATTTTAATTGGAGGCTAATTAATTTACAATATTGGTGTGGTTTTTGCCATACACTGACATGAATCAGCTTTGGGTGTACATGTTTCCCCATCCTGAGCCCCTCTCCCCACCTCCCTCCCCATCCCATCCCTCAGGGTCATCCCAGTGCACCAGCCCTGAGCACCGTGTCTCATGCATCAAACCTGGACTAGTGATCTATTTCACATATGGTAGTATACATGTTTCAATGCTAGTCTCTCAAATCACCCCACCCTCACCTTTTCCCATAGGGTCCAAAAAGTCTGTTCTTTACATCTGTGTCTCTTTTGCTGTCTCGCATATACGATCATCATTACCATCTTTCTAAATTCCACATATATGCTTTAATGTACTGTATTGGTGTTTTTCTTTCTGGCTTACTTCACTCTGTATAATAGGCTCCAGTTTCATCCACCTCATTAGAACTGATTCAAATGTATTCTTTTTAATGTCTGAGTAATATTCCATTGTGTATATGTACCATGGCTTTCTTATCCATTCATCTGCTGATGGACATCTAGGTTGCTTCCATGTCCTGGCTATTGTAAACAGTGTTGCAATAAACATTGGGGTACACATGTCTCTTTTATTTCTGGTTTCCTCGGTGTGTCTGCCCAGCAGTGGGATTGCTGGGTCATATGGCTGTTCTATTTCCAGTTTTTAAAGGAATCTCTACACTGTTCTCCATAGTGGCTGTACTAGTTTGCATTCCCACCAACAGTGTAAGAGGGTTCCCTTTTTTCTGCACCCTCACCAGCATTTATTGCTTATAGACTTTTTGATAGCAAACATTCTGACCAGTGAGAGATGGTACCTCATTGTGGTTTTAATTTGCATTTCTCTGATAATGAGTAATGTTGAGCATCTTTTCATGTGTTTGTTAGCCATCTGTATGTCTTCTTTGGAGAAATGTCTGTTTAGTTCTTTGGCCCATTTTTTAATTGGGACAATAATTTTTCTGGAATTGAGCTGCATGAGTTGCTTGCATATTTTTGAGATTAATTCTTGGTCAGTTGCTTCGTTTGCTATTATTTTCTCCCATTCTGAAGGCTGTCTTTTCACCTTGCTTATAGTTTCTTTTGTTGTGCAAAAGCTTTTAAGCTTAATTAGGTCCCATTTGTTTATTTTTGTTTTATTTACATTACTCTGGGAAGTTGGTCATAGAGGATCCTGATGTGATTTATCAAAAACTGAATCTTGATGAAATAGAAAATCAAAACATACCAACAATGAGTAACGAGATTTCATCAGTAATCAAAAATCTCCCAACACAGAAAAAACCAGAGCCAATGGTTTCACTGGGGATTTCTACCAAACACTTAAAAATAATCATTATTAATATCTCTTAAAAACTTAAGAGGGAGGAATTTTAAACATTTTATTAGGCCAACAATACCATGATACCAAATTCAGATAAGGAGATTTCAGGAAAAGAAATCTACAGACCAATACACCTGATAAATATACATGTAGATATTATCAATAAAGTCTTAGAAAACTGAACTCAATAGCACATTACAAGAGTTACACACCATGATCAAATGAGATTCTGTGATACATCACATTAGTGTAATACAATTATATTTAGAATAATATATTTTCTTAATAGATATTGAAAAACACTTGGCAAATTACAGCATTGATAAAAATCCAGAAAAATTCAGTATTGAAGTGTTATACTACAAAATAATTAAGATTATATACAACATACCCACAGCTAAAATTCTCAAGAGTGAAAAACTGAGAGCTTTTCTTGTGAGACCAGGGACAAGTCAAGGCTTCTCTACGCAACTTAAATTTCACTAGAGCTATCAGGGAAGAAAATGAAGTAAAAGGCATTCATTTTATTATTTGTAATGATAGGATATTATATGTTAAAAACCCTAAAGAATCAAGAAATCTGCTATAACTAATCAATGATTTCAGTAAAGTTGCAGAATATAAAATAAATATATAGAAATCAACTGTGCTATTACACATTTACAAGGAAGCATTCAAAATAGAGGAAAAAATCCCATTTAAATTGGATCAAAAACAATTAGGAGCAAATTTACGAAGGAGATGAAAGGTCTATACAATTCAAATCTACAAGATTTTTAAGAAATAAATAGAATGACACAATCAAAAGGAAATTTATTCCATATTAATGCATCAAAAGAATTAATATTTGTCTTTGTGTATGGTGTTTGGAAGTGTTCCAATTTCATTCTTTTATATATATCTGTCCAGTTTTCCCAGCACCATTTATTGAAGAGGCTGTCTTTGCCCTGTTGTATATTCTTGACTCCTTTGTAAAAAATAAGGCATCCATAGGTGCATGGGTTTATTTCTAGGTTTCCTATCTTGTTCCATTGGTCTATATATCTGTTTTTGTGCCAGTACCATACTGTCCTGATGACTGTAGCTTTGTAGTATAGTCTGAAGTCAGGAAGTTTGATTCCTTCAGCTCCATTCTTTCTGAAGACTGCTTTGGCTATTTGGGGTCTTTTGTGTTTCCACATGTATTGTGAAATTTTTTGTTCTAGTCTGTGAAAAATGCTATGTGCAATTTGATAGGGATCACATTGAATCTACAGGTTGCATTTGGTAGTATAGTCAATAAAAATTCTTCTTATCTGTTTATGTCATCTTTGATTTCATTCATTAGTGTCATAATTTTCTGAGTACAGTTCTTTTGTCTCCTTGGGTAACTTTATTCCTATACATTTAATTCTTCTTCCTTTTTCTTTTTTCTTTTTTTGCAATGGTGAATGAGACTGATTCTGTAATTTCTCTTTCTGAATTTCCATTGTTAGTATATAGAGACACAAGTGATTTCTGTGAATTGATTTTGTATCCTGCAACTTTTCAAAATTCACTGATTAGCTCTAGTAATTTTCTGATACTATCTTTAGGGTTTTCTATGTACAGTATCATATCATCTGCAAAGAGTGAGAGCTGTACTGCTTCTTTTCCAATTTTAATTCCTTTTATTTCTTTTTCTTCTCTGATTTTTGTAGCTAGGACTTTCAGAACTATGTTGAATAATAGTGGTGAAAGTGGACACCCTTGTCTTGTTTCCTGATTTTACGGGGGAATGCTTTCAGTTTTTCACCATTGAGAATAATGTTTGCTGTAAGCTTATCAAATATGGCTTTTACTATGTTGAGGTAGGTTCCTTCTACGCCCATTTTTTGAAGAGTTTTCATCATAAATAGGTGCTGAATTTTGTCAAAGGCTTTTTGTGCATCTATTGAGATGATCATATGATTTTTATCTTTCAATATGTTGATATGGTGTATCACACTAATTGATTTTCATATATTGAACAATCCTTGCATTCCTGGACTAAACCCAACGTGATCATGGTGTATGAGCTTTTTGATGTGTTGCTGAATTCTGTTTGCTAAAATTTTTTTGAGGATTTTTACATCTGTGTTCATCAGTGATATTGGCCTGCAATTTTCTTTTTTTGTGTTGTCTTTGGTATCAGGGTGATGGTGGCCTCATAGAATGAGTTTGGAAGTGTTCCTTCCTCTGCAATTTTCTGGAAGAGTTTGAGTAGGATAGCTGTTAGCTCTTCTCTAAATTTTTAGTAGAATTCAGCTGTGAAGCTCTCTGGTCCTGGGCTTTTGTTTGTTAGAAGATTTCTGATTACAGTTTCAATATCCGTGCTTGTAATGGGTCTGTTAAGATTTTCTATTTCTTCCTGGTTCAGTTTTGGAAAAGCTTTTACACAACAAAGGAAACTATAAGCAAGGTGAAAAGACAGCCTTCAGAATGGGAGAAAATAATAGCAAATGAAGCAACTGACAAAGAATTAATCTCAAAAATATGCAAGAATCTCTTGCAGCTCAATACCAGAAAAATGAACGACCCAATAAAAAAGTGGGCCAAAGAACTAAACAGGCATTTCTCCAAAGAAGACATATAGATGGCTAACAAACACATGAAAAGATGCTCAACATCACTCGTTATCAGAGAAATGCAAATCAAAACCACAATGAGGTACCATTTTACACCAGTCAGAATGGTTGCTATCCAAAAGCCTACAAGCAATAAATGCTGGAGAGGGTATGGAGAAAAGGGAAGCCTCTTACACTGTTGGTGGGAATGCAAGCTATTCCAGCCACTATGGAGAACAGTGTGGAGATTCCTTAAAAAATTGGAAATAGAACTGCCATATGACCCAGCAATCCCACTACTGGGCATACACACTGAGGAATCCAGAGTTGAAAGAGACATGTGTATCCCAATGTTAATTGCAGCACTGTTTATAATAGCCAGGACATGGAAGCAACCTAGATGTTCATCAGCAGATGAATGGATAAAAAGCTGTGGTACACATACACAATGGAATATTACTCAGCCATTAAAAAGAATACATTTGAATCAGTTGTAATGAGGTGGATGAAACTGGAGTGAAGTAAGCCAGAAAGACAAACACCAATACAGTATACTAATGCATATATATGGGATTTAGAAAGATAGTAATGATAACCCTATATGCGAGACAGCAAAAGAGACACAGATGTAAAGAACAGTCTTTTAGACTCTGGGGGAGAGGGCAAGGGTGGGATGATTTGGGAGAATGGCACTGAAGCATGTATATTATCATATGTGAGACGAATCACAAGTTCAGGTTCAATGTATGAGACAGGGTGTTGGGGCTGGTCCACTGGGATGACCCAGAGGGATGGGATGGGGAGAAAGGTGGGAGGAGGTTTCAGGATGGGGAACACATGTACACCCATGGCAGATTCATGTTAATGTATGGCAAAACCACTACAATACTGTAAAATAATTAGCCTCCAATTAAAATAAATAAACTCATATTAAAAAAAAATAAGCAATGTTAAAATCAAATTAATCCTCTCCTCAGTGTGTATATTTAAATAAACATATTTTCCCAAGAACATTTATTTATATATTTTTTTTCTTGTAAATAGTTATCTCTTAATGAATCATAGTATTATGAAAGCATGTAGGGAAGTATATTGGAGAAGGCAATGACATCCCACTCCAGTACTCTTGCCTGGAAAATCCCATGGATGGAGAAGCCTGGTAGGCTGGAGTCCATGGGGTCACAAGAGTTGGACACGACTGAGCGACTTCACTTTCTCTTTTCACTTTCATGCATTGGAGAAGGCAATGGCAGCCCACTCCAGTGTTCTTGCCTGGAGAATCCCAGGGATGGCAGAACCTGGTAGGCTGCCGTCTATGGGGTCACACAGAGTTGGACATGACTGAAGCGACTTAACAGCAGTAGCAGCAGCAGGGAAGTATATTGAAGTTCTGAGAACCACTAAAACCTTTAAAAATTAAACATTTTTGACATCCAAATAGTTATACTTCTGAAGTTCTGATATGTTAATATGATAGTAATTTTAGAATAAGATGGCAATAGGCTAAGCCTCTTAATAGGTCTCTGCGGACCCTAATATGAGCAAGCTTGATGGTGCAAGACTAGAAGAGCCTTCTTCCACTCAGAGAGGTAAATAGGAGGATGCTGCTCAGAGAGGATGCAGGTTTTGAGTTCTTCATTTTTATCTTATGTAAGTAAGTCATACTAGTTTCTGAATACTTATTAGTTTTGCTTTTAAATTTGAATCCAGAAAAATCCAGTTAGATAAATTTATATAGTTTTGCAGATAATATCCATTCAATTATCTATTTTACAATTTGAAGAACTAAAGCATATAATAGCTGACATAATAATGAGATTAAAGCATTGTAATAACCTGTTAATTCTATAAAAAATTTGTCTTTTACCATTTTATATTTTGCAGAATAGATTAATTAATCATTCCAGTACGCTGTGGAAAAAGATTTACAGTTTCAGTATTGAGAGCAAGAAGTAGAAAATATAGAAAGAATAATTATAGGAAGTTTTCTAAATATTCTATAATTACTTGATGAGAATAAATAGAGGTAATATTTGTTATTTCTGGTAGCATTGTAAAAGAGAGAACTTCGTAATTTAAAGTAAAATACCACAATTTTAGCCCTGTTCTATGTGGAAGACTATGGAGACAGAAGACAGAATATTTCTAGTGTTCTGAAGTGATAGTAATAAATGAAGAAAATATTTGTTTTCACAGTATTAAACAATCCTATTCCTACAATAGAGGTGAGCCTTTATACTTTCACTTAATGATACTGTAAATGTTTTATTTGAAAGATAAGTTAATCTCTTATTTAAAATTTCACTACACTGTGTATCCATAGTCAATTCTGTTAGAAATTATCCCTTAAGCTCCTTTTTTGCAAGGTTAGTTGAACTTAACACTAAATAATCTAAACACTGTTAACATATTGACTACTCAGTTATGTTCATAATGACTGATTGCTTTTACATATTTATTTCATCTATAAAGAAAATGCATAGATATATCATTTATGTCCATTGAAACGTTAAGAACTAATGATTTGATAAAATACTTATAATTAGAAACATTATCATAAGAAAACATATTTTGTAAACTAAAAATATACTTAATTTGTAATTATCCTAAAACATATAAACCTCTCTTACATAATAAAAGCAAAATGATTGGTTCAAATTATATTTTATGCTATATATGTTTATCATATCAAATTTAAAATAATAACCTTGTTTTAACAAAAATCCCATTAAACTGATGCTTAAATACACAACTGGAATAGACACTTAGAAATGTCCAGAGATGGCATAAATTATAAAGTAAAATGTAGTATGAATATATGCATACAAAGGAATATTTTTCATCTTTAAAATGAAAGGAAATTCTGACATGTTATAGCATGGATAAACTTTGAGGATATTATAATAAGTTGAATAAACTAATCAAAAACTAAACAAATACTATATGATTTTGCTTATCTAATACTTCTATAGTAGTCAAATTTATAAAGGTAAAAAGGAGAAGATTGATTTCCAGGAACTGAAGAGAAGGGGGGTAATGGGAAATTACTGTTTAATGGGTAAGAGTTTCAGTTGAATAAGATGAAGAGTAGGACGTGAATATTGGTGATGGATTCACAACAGTATGAAAATGTCACTGTATTGACAATACATTAAATTTAAGAAATTTGCCAAACACTCTACAGTTTAAAAATTGCCTATTGATTTTTAAACAAGTTTAAAGTTCTAGCAATCTTCAACAATAAAAATGATGAAAATAATGGAAAACAAGAAATCTTCAAGTCAAAGAAATGAGGGATTGAGGTTCTTCAGAAGAGTGATACTGAGGACTATAATTAGGAGTTGCATATAGTTACTAGTGGTATATACTGCATACTAGAGATATGAGTGTGTGCAGATCATAAAGGTTTTTTTTTTTTTTATCTGAAACACATATGATAAAGAGCAACTGTATTTCCATGATATCTAGGTTTACAACAATGATGATGCTCAAGCTATGTAATTAGGGATTGAGTGAGCCTTTTTAATGCCTTTCTCCATCTTGATTGGCACTCTAGTATAGGAGGGATATCAAAAGAAGGGGTAAAGGGAGTGACCATAGAAGAGATGGACGCCTTCCATGTAACTTCATTGAATCACATTATATCTGTGAGACTAACATCATCATCTTTGCAGGTTTAGTTATATTTGTTCAACAAGTTTGAATAGTTTTGATTCCAGCAGATCAGATATGAAAATGCATTAAAGATCTAGATCCTCTTGGAATTGAAGGAGAGATTGATTTATCTTCATAGTTGGTTGAAGAAGTAAGGCATTTTATTTTTTCTTCTTCACCCAGTAAAGGTTGTGTTTCTGTGACTTTGCAAGGAAAACTTATCCCTACACAAAATGCCTTTTACAGTTAATAAAAATTTGCATTTAGTATTACAGTGTTACATTGGAGGAAATATTCTAAGAAAATCATTATTATTTTCAATGTATAGCTTGGTAAAGTTAAACTAAATCCCCTAACAATATCAAAGTAATTATGTTTCCATCTACAGACTTAATTCTTCCAGTTGCTGTGCATAAAAATAGAAGTGCTATTATTTGGAAAGCAAAAGCTCTTTCCTGGATTAATCAAGGTCAAGAAAAATTATTTTTTTCTTGTGCTTCAATAAATATTGTTATGTTATGTATATATAACCCTCATCTATTTTCTGTTTACTGTGTCTGTCTTGTTTGAAATCATGGAAAACTGGAATACCACTTCAGATTTCATTCTCCTAGGACTCTTTAATCACACAGGATCCCACCAATTTCTCTTTGTGTTGGTTCTGATAACTGCCTTCACCTCTTTTGTGGGCAATGCCCTCATGTTTCTCCTGATTCTCCTGGACTCTGGGCTTCACAGGCCTATGTACTTCCTATTGAGCCAACTCTCCCTCATGGACATGATACTGGTTATCACCATTGTGCCTAAAATGGCTGCTGACTATTTGACCGGCAGGACGTTCATCTCCCAAGTCGGCTGTGGGTTTCAGATCTTCTTCTTCCTCACTTTGGAAGGGGGCGAGTGCTTCCTCTTAGCAGCCATGTCCTATGACCGCTATGTTGCTATTTGCCATCCACTGAGATACCCAGTCCTCATGAGCTGGCAATTATGCTTAAGAATGACTTTGGGATCGTGGTTCCTTGGTGCAGCAGATGGGCTCATGCAGGCTGCTGCTACCCTCAACTTCTCATTTTGCAGGAAACATGAGATTGATCACTTCTTTTGTGAGGCCCCCTCTCTGGTGCGTTTGGCTTGTGCTGACACGTCTGTCTTTGAGTATGCTATGTATGTGTGCTGCGTGTTAATGCTCCTAGTCCCCATTTCCCTCATCTTGATTTCCTATAGTCTCATTCTTGCCGCTGTTCTCCAGATGTGTTCTAATGAAGCCCGCAAGAAGGCTTTTACTACTTGCTCCTCACATATTTCCGTGGTGGGACTGTTTTTTGGAGCAGCCATTTTTACCTACATGAGACCAAAATCCTTTAGGTCAGCTAACCATGATAAGATTGTGTCAGCATTTTATACCATCTTCACCCCTGTTCTAAACCCCCTCATCTATAGTCTGAGGAACAGTGAGGTCAAGGGAGCTCTGAGAAAGTGTATGGATCAGTGTGCTGCCTTAAGTCATGATTAAGATTACATTGATTATCCCCAGAGTTCACGGCTATAAAAAGTGATTGTGTAAAATTTCTTTGAGAAAGATTATATAGCCATTATATCTCTGTGTGTTATTTTTATTTTACTTTGGAATGTGTACAGATGTCCATATTTTGGTATCATTTATTAGGCTGTCATCAACAAATCAGACTGAGGATTGTTAAAAATCTGCTAATAAAAAATTCTTATTTGCATTTCTCTGATAATGAGTGATGTTGAGCATCTTTTCATGTGTTTGTTAGCCATCTGTATGTCTTCTTTGGAGAAATGTCTATTTAGTTCTTTGGCCCATTTTTTGATTGGGTCATTTATTTTTCTGGATGGCTGCGATCCAAAAGTCTACAAATAATAAACGCTGGAGAGGGTGTGGAGAAAAGGGAACCCTCTTACACTGTTGGTGGGAATGCAAACTAGTACAGCCACTATGGAGAACAGTGTGGAGATTCCTTAAAAAACTGGAAATAGAACTGCCTTATGATCCAGCAATCCCACTGCTGGGCATACACACTGAGGAAACCAGAAGGGAAAGAGACACGTGTACCCCAATGTTCATCGCAGCACTGTTTATAATAGCCAGGACATGGAAGCAACCTAGATGTCCATCAGCGGATGAATGGATAAGAAAGCTGTGGTACATATACACAATGGATTATTACTCAGCCATTAAAAAGAATACATTTGAATCAGTTCTAATGAGGTGGATGAAACTGGAGCCTATTATACAGAGTGAAGTAAGCCAGAAGGAAAAACACCAATACAGTATACTAACGCATATATATGGAATTTAGAAAGATGGTAACAATAACCCGGTGTACGAGACAGCAAAAGAGACACTGATGTATAGAACAGTCTTATGGACTCTGTGGGAGAGGGAGAGGGTGGGAAGATTTGGGAGAATGGCATTGAAACATGTAAAATATCACGTAAGAAACGAGTTGCCAGTCCAGGTTCAATGCACGATACTGGATGCTTGGGGCTAGAGCACTGGGACGACCCAGAGGGATGGTATGGGGAGGGAGGAGGGAGGAGGGTTCAGGATGGGGAACACATGTATACCTGTGGCGGATTCATTTTTATATTTGGCAAAACTAATACAATTATGTAAAGTTTAAAAATAAAATAAAATTGGAAGAATAAAAAAAATAAAAAAATAAAAACTAAAAAACAAAACAAAAAAAAAAAAAAAATTCTTATGAAATGTTTCCACACCACATTTCATGATAAATGTTTTTTTTCAAATAATGAACAAAGTAGTCAAACAATATTGAAGTTTGTTGTTGTTTTTGAATTGAGGTATAATTTATAAACAATAGAATATTCATATCTGAAGGGTGCCTTTCAATAAGTTTCAGAAGCACATGTGCTGGTAACTTATACCCAGTAGCAAGAGACAAAATTTTCACAAGATCAAAAAATGCCCCTTATGCCCTTTTCCAATGAAACTCCTCAACCCAGAGACAAACACTGGTCTGCTTTGTATCTCTGTTAGTTTAACCTAATCTAGTATCCCATATAAGTGAAAACACAGTAGATATTTTTCTTTTATCTTATATCTTTCTCTCAACTTAATATGTTTTTAAAGAATTACATGCAATTTTATATCTATCAATAGTTTTTTTTTTCAATTGCTAAGTAGTGGTTCCTTGTATCACCATTTATTTATTCACTACCCTAATGATATTCATCTGGGCTATTTTCACTCTGGAATGTTATTGCTCAAGTTGCTTTTAATCTTTTTTTTTATATGTTATCCTATATATATATATATGTATATATTTTACTTTTTTGGTAGATGCATGAATTACCTTTTAGTAATCTGCTTTCAAAGTGGATGTTTGACTTTAAACTCCCACTAGCAAAGCACATGAATAGCAGTTTCTCCAAATTAGTGGCAATTGCATGTGTTACTAACCTTTTGTGTTTATTGTAATTAATGTTATAATTCATTTGAATTTGATTTTCACTTCCCTTATGTGAAACAATGCTGCATACTTTTATATTAGCTTATTGCCTATTTGTATCTCTTTCTTTGTGAATGACTCATTCAGATGTTGAAAATAAAAACAAAGATAGCTGCTTCTAAAGCAAAACAATCTAGTTGTTTACTGATAGACAACACATACTGTTCAATGGAATATTTGATTTTTTAAATAAAATTATATTGGTTTACTTATTAAAAGATTTCCCATACTGTGTTTCCTTTCATTTTTTTAAGATTAACTGTTTTCATTGTACTGGATATGTATATGCTGAATATCTTCCACCTTCTCCACTGGACTGGGACTCTAGGCTTCTTTATTTTAATTATGTACTGTAACAAAATATTTCAATTACGTTGGTGGAATCATATTATTGGAAATACAAATTTTTGCTAGTATACAGTACTCTTTACCCAAAGAAAGAATATAAAAAAAATAGATTATGATATTTGTGTTTTGCTGTTCAAGGTATTGTGTACAAAAATAATAATCATTAGTTAATCTATGAAAGAAAGGAAAATTTTATTTTAGTCAACCTAAGGATTATAACCTATGGGACAGACTCTCAGAGAGCTCTGAGAACTGTTCAGATCAGGTAAGAGAGAAGGTCAATATATATGTGATCTTTATGAAGGGATATATGCAATCAAGCACACATCTTGGTAGACAGTTACTGCTATTTGTAAGGGACAGACATTTTCAATAAGGGTTTTAGTACTCTTCTAATTATTGAAAAATGCAAGAAATTGAGTTCATAAAATTTTTTCCTGGAAAAAAATTGTAACTATATAAAGGCCAACTCTAACAGTTTTCCCAGAGCACAAAATCCCACATCCTGATCTTCACCCTGAACAGAGTTCAGGTTGTATTGTAGTTCAGCAACCTCAGTGGTTAATGACTTGATTCTCACAGAACTTAATGGTGAGAAAGAGTCTCTTTTTTATAATCCCTTCCCTCTCAGTATTACTTTTGACAAAATATGGGGAGGCACTTTATAACCAATTTGTCTCACATTGCTAGGAATGCTCATTCTTATGTTAGTCAAGATTTTGTTGTTTGGCCACTCAATGTGCTATTATTGCATTAGACCTTTTTAACAGTAGGCAAAGTCTTCTGGACTGTTTATCTTCCTCTTGTGTTATTATGTCCAGAAAATGGTTCACACTATTGTTTATTCCTATATTTAGAGTTATAATACTACGATCATTGATCTTATACAACTATATATTTGCCCAATTGTTTCAAGTTACCTAGTCATCATTATTTTATCAGAGGCACAGTCACACATTTGGTAACGCAAGAAACAATTATTTTATAATATAGGCAGAATATAAGTGACAGAGCTAATAACATTTATAAGGTCATGAGAAAGTATTCAAGCTAAGAACTTCCATTAGATGTGATCTTATATTTCCCCAGTCATATGTTCTACTCTTTTCTGCACCAAAGGCAATGGCACCCCACTCCAGTACTCTTGCCTGGAAAATCCCATGGATGGAGGACCCTGGTGGGCCGCAGTCCAAGGGGTCGCTAAGAGTCGGACACGACTGAGCGACTTCAATTTCACTTTTCACTTTCATGCATTGGAGAAGGAAATGGCAACCCACTCCCGTATTCTTGCCTGGAGAATCCCAGGGACGGGGGAGTCTGGTGGGCTGCCGTCTATGGGGTCGCACAGAGTTGGACACGACTGAAGCGACTTAGCAGCAGCAACTATCTTTAAGGGAAACAAATTTTGGCATTTTATACAAAGTTCATCAAAGATGTTATATCTACATGCACAAGATGAATGGTAGGTCATCATGACACATTACAGATTGGGAAAGAAATGTTATCATCTAAAAAGTTACATTGCTGGCATCAGAAGAAGAAAAACTGATCTTTATGTTTGAGCAGGTATTTCTGCCTTTGAGGAGGTTTGATGAATACATAATGCTGGGGGGTTGGGAGGAGATCCAAACGGGCACAGAAAATCTTTATGTCCAAATTTTTCTTGTCTTGCCTTAAAATAGGAATCTTATTTTGTTAGTTTATTCCTTTTTTGTCTCCTGCTAAGTGAATACACACCTATAATAATTTTCAGCCAAGAAATTTGACAAATGTAAAGAGGCCTTTGGTTTTACAAAGAAAATAGTTACAGGTATCAATATACATTTGTTAATGCATCTACATATTTGCAAATATGTAAGCAGTCACTTCCAAAAATAAAACAATTAAATATAAAGATAACTGTAATACAATAATTTAAAATAACTTCTTTAGAAATTCTTTTTTATTTTTTAAAGATTCCATTTTTGTTGAACCTGAATCCCAACTTTCACAACTTTTTCTGTTTTTGAAAAACACTTTTGTACAAATTGTTTACTCAGTCTTACACGAATTAAAAGGAAGTATGGTCTAAAGATGACAATATCAAGGAGAATGGCACAAAGTCAATTCTGCAGGTCCCTGGGGTCTTCCGGAAGTGGTACCCAGAGATTTAGAAGAAAGGCTAGTCACTGAATTTAACTTAAACCTGAATACCATGTTTAAGAAATGAAATTTAGCCCTTTTATTGTATTTAAACCTTGCTTGTTTTGCTAAACACAGCCATATTTTGATCAAAAGATAATTTCATAAAATAATTTATTTCCAGGATCCCTTTAAGGTACAACATCATAAAATAACTATAACCACAATGATAAAATTAAACATAAACTAGCTTTTTATTCATGGATTACTTTGTGACTGCATTTTGCTTAACATTCTGCCTTCATTTTCTTATTTTAATTATTGTCATAACCTTATGAAGAAGTTTCAGTGTTAGCTTTCATGTTTGAAAAATAGAGAGGTTTATTGGGGGGGAAATTCATGATCTGCTTTTACACAGATCTGAACTCAGTTGTCTGATTTTAGAAAGTTTATACTCAAGGAAGGATCAGTTTTAGAAGTAGGACCGTAGACACACCTACCGGTCCACAATACAGACATGTATGTGAAATAGCCATCCTTTGTCTTTCATAAAAAAGCAAGATATTGCTGAATGAAGTCCTTATTTGGTAAAACAGTTGAAGTTTGTGAAGAAACACTACTTTAGATGATGAGTTCTGGGGCAAGAACTTCAGGACTTGAAAGTCTGGATGATCTGTAAAAATGTTGAACTGCTGCTTAATTTATGTGCACCCCATGAAGTACTTTGTTGATTAAATAATAATTGTGACACGTTAATAAATAAAAGATGCTTAAATTTTCTCTGACATCTAAAGTTGCTCAATAATTTTTGGTTGTCAAAATAATAATGTGTCATACAGGCACATCAGCTAAAAGTTTTTTTGATACATTTACATACATATTCCAGTTTATTTGGTGATCATTTAATTAATCATGAACCTATTAAAAACTAAAATAGGTAGAATCATTTAGGTGAAGTGAATCCATCTTTTTAACCTGTCTCTCTGTAACACACCATCTGTGGAATAATCAGTTTCATCTGTTGATGGACAAACTCCCAGAGGACTTTCAGTGCAGTAGCAAGTGAGGACTAGCAAGTAGCCTGTCCTGGAGCTTCTGCCTATGTAAGCAACAGACTATACACAGAAACCTTAACAGACCGTGAATTCTTCAGCCTTTAAGAGTAGAAGTAAAATGTGCTAAGAAAAAAATGAATAATGGGAAAGATGTCAGAGAAGGCATTCCCTCCTCTCTTTGTTAAATGTTTAATCTCACTTTATACAAGCAATGCTAATATAAACTAATCCCTCATCCCTATGACACAAGGGGTCTTCTGCTATACCTGGAGGAAAACCTGGTCTGTCTCAGTGCCCCTACTTTCTTCCTCAGAAATTATTTAATCATGCTACCTTTAATTCCTTTTTTGGCTGTCCCATGGGAACACAGTTTTCTGTGTTGCCTTAGCAAAAAGGTGGTTGCTTTCTATTCCAGAAGCCACAATAAGCAATACTATGAGTTAGATGTCATGTCAACTTCTCCTTGTCTCTCTCAAACCATTTGTACCCCATGTCTCTGCAAACCCTTGGCTACACTGAAGCAAATGCTTGGAATGAGGCATCACGCCTTGTCTCTTATTCACTCTGGAAGAAGTGATGTTGAAGCACACACTTGAATGAGGTAAGAAAAGACCAGGCATCACTGAGGAGAGTGTCGCCTATAGTCTATGAGGCACCAGTCAGGCTAATGTGTTAGATGTAAAAAGACTAAGCAAGAATGTCCTATTCTAGGTAGTAGGAGCCTGGTAAAGGAATGACATGGGATGTGGATCTTGAGGAGACTTCAGGGACCAGGTTAAGAAGGAATGCATAGATTATGTTCAATATGCAGAGAGTACAATTAAGCACAAACATTGAAAATGTAGAGTAAACATGCTATATTGACAGACATGTCTACTTCTGAATAAGAAAGAAAAATAAGGAAGAGAGGTATAAGTAGAGCAAGGTAGATTCCATGGAAGGTGAATTTAACATAAACTCTTAGAGCGAAAAACCTCAAAGCCCTTAGAAATAGTGAGGAAGAATGTGTATGTGGAAGAAAGTATATGGGTGTGGGCAAAGACACATGAAACCAAGATATATATATATATATATATATATATATATATATATATATATATATAAGTTTCTTCACTGGATATAGGAACTAAAGATGCAATTTTATTTTATCTTTATTTATTTGCTTATTAGAATGTTCATGAGATGCAACACAGTGGAATATTTGAATTCTTGAAACTATTTTAGGGAGAATAACTTAAACCAGGCCAAAAATGCATTTATGTGCATGTATTTATGTGTCTGTAGTTTATTTGCTTGTTTAGTTGCAAAGTCATTTTCAACTCTTTTGCAACCTCATTGACTGTAACCTGCCAGGCTTCTCTATATACATACCAGCTCAGTTCAGTCACTCAGTCATGTCTGACTGTTTGTGAGCCCATGAACTCACAAAGCACACCTGGGAAGCACACCAGGCTTCCCAATCCATTACCAATTCCCAGAGCTTGCTCAAACTCATATCCATCGAGTTGGTGAGGCCATTCAACCATCTCATCCTCTGTCGTCCCCTTCTCCTCCTGCATTCAATCTTTCCCAACATCAGGGTCTTTTCCAGTGCGTCAGTTCTTTGCATCAAGTGGAAAAAGTATTGGAACTTCAGCTTCAGCATCAATCCTTCCAATGAATATTCAGGACTAATTTCGTTTATGATGGACTTGTTGGGTCTCCTTGCAGTCCAAGGGACTCTCAAGAATTTTTTCCAATGCCACATTCAAAAGCATCAATTCTCCGGTGCTCAGCTTTCTTTATAGTCCAACTCTTACATCCATACATGACTGCTGGAAAAACCATAGCTTTAACTAGACAGACTTTATTGGAAGAGTAATGTCTCTGCTTTTTAATATGCTAAGTTGGTCATAGCATTTCTTCCAAAGAGAAAGCATCTTTTAATTTCATGGCTGCAGTCACCATCTGCAGTGATTTAGAGCCCAAGAAAATAAACTTTGTCACTGTTTCCATTGTTTCCCCATCTATTTGCCATGAATTGATGGGACCAGATGCAATGATCTTAGTTTTCTGAATGTTGATCTTAGTTTTTGAATGTTGAGCCAACATTTTCACTCTCCTCTTTCACTTTCATCAAGAGGCTCTTTAGTTCTTCTTCACTTTCTGCCATAAAGGTGGTGTCATCATCATATCTGAGGTTATTGATATTTCTTCCAGCAATCTTGATTCCAGCTTGTGCTTCATCCAGCCTGGCATCTTGCATGAATTACTCTGTACATAAGTACATTAAATAAACAGGGTGACAACATACAGCCTTGACGTACTCCTTTCCCAATTTGGAACCACCTCTTGTTCCATGTCCACTTCAAACTGTTGCTTCTTGGCCTGCATACAGATTTCTCAGGAGGCAGGTAAAATGATCTGGTATTTCCATCTCTTGAAGAATTTCCCACAGTCTGTTGTGATCCACACAGTCAAAGGCTTTGGTGTAGTCAATACAGCAGAAGTAGATGTATTTCTGGAACTCTTATTTTTTCAATGCTCCAAATGAATGTTGGCAATTTGATCTCTGGTTCCTCTGCCTTTTCTTAACTCAACTTGAACTTCTCGCAGTTCACATTTCAGGTACTGTTGATGACTGGCTTGGAGAATTTTGAACATTACTTTGCTAGTACGTCAGATGAGTGCAATTGTGACATAGTTTGAACATTCTTTGACATTGCCTTTCTTTGGGATTGGAATGAAAACTGATCTTTTCCAGTCCTGTGGCCACTGATGAGTTTTCCAAATTTGCTGCAATATTGAGTGCGGCACTTTAACATCATCTTTTAGGATTTGAAATAGCTCAACTGGAATTCCATCACCTCTGCTAGCTTTGTTTGTAGCGATGCTTCCTAAGGCCCACTTGACTTCACACTCCAGGATGTCTGGCTCTAGGTGAATGATCACACCATCATGGTCATCTGGGTCCTGAAGATCTTTTTTTGTATAGTATTCTTTTTCAGATTATATCACATTATAGGTTATTGCATGGTATTGAATATCATTTTCTGTGCTATAACAGGAGGTACTTGTTGGTTATCTGTGGTTATCTACTGTATATAGAGTAAGCAGTGTGTGTATATTAATCCCAAACTCTTGATTTCTCCTTCCCTGATTTCCCCTTTTGGCAACCATAGGTTTGTTTTCCATGAATGTGAGTCTGTTTTTATTTTGTAAACAAGTTCACTTGTATTACTTTTTTTTTTTTTTTAGATTCTATGTATAAATGGGCTTCCCAGGTGGTGCTAATGGTAAAGAACCCACCTGCTCATGCAGGAGACATAAAAGATGTGAGTTCGATCCCAGAGTTGAGGAAGATCCCCTGTAGGAGGGCATGGTAACCTACTACAGTATTCTTGCCTGGAGAATCTCATGGACAGAGGAGCCTGGTGGGCTATGGTCTACACAGTCACAAAGAGTCAGGCACAATTAAAGCAATTTAGCATGCATGCATGTGTAAGTGATAGCATATGATATTTGTCTTTCTTTCTGGCTTACTTCACTTACTATAATAATCTAGGCCCACCCATGTTGCTGCAAATGTCATTATTTCATTCTTTTTTAAAGGCTGAGTAATATTCCATTATCTATTTCTCTACCTCTATATCTATTTTTTATCTATCTGTATATATCTGTATATATACTACAACTTCTGTATTCATTCATCTGTTTGTAAACATTTAGGTTGCTTCAATGTCTTGGTTATTATAATTAGTGCTGCAATGAACATTGGTGCACATGTATCTTTAAAAAAAAAAAATCCATCTTTTCAGAATACATGGCCAGGAGCGAGATTGCTGGATCATATGGGAGTTGTATTTTTAGTTTTTAAGGCACCTCCATACTATTCTTCATAGTGGTTGCTCCAATTTACTTTCTCACCAATAGTGTAGAAGGACTTCCTTTTCTCCCTAACTTCTCCAGCATTTATTATTTATAGACTTTTTGATAATGGCCATTCTGACCAGTCTGAGGTGATATCTCATTGTGGTTTTGATTTGCATTTCTCTAATAATTAACCTATGACAAGCATCTCTTCATGTACCCACCAGCCATATGCATGTCTTCTTGAAGAAATGTCTATTTAAGTCTTCTGTTCACTGTTTTTGTTTGTTTGTTTTGGATACTGAGCTGTATGAGCTATTTGTATATTTTGGAACTAAATCCTTGCTGATCACATCATTTGTAAATATTTTCTCCCATTCAGTAGGTTGCTTTGTTTTTTATTTATGGCATAAAATCTTTTAAGTTTAATTGGGTCCCACTTGTTTCTTTCTGCTTTTGTTTCCATTACTGTAGGAGACAAAATAAAAAAAAAAAATATTACTTTGATTTATGTCAAAGAGTGTTCTGTCTATGGCTTCCCCTGCAAGGACATGGGTTCCGTACCTAGTAGGGGAACTAACTTCTTGAAAGCAAAAGAGCAAACAAAACCTAAAGTCAGCAGAAGAAAGGGGGCAATGATCAAAGAGATAATAAATAAAATAGAGATTAAAAAGCAATAGAAATAAAACCAAGAACTTCATTTTTTTTTTTTTTTGAAAGGATGAAGAAAATCAAAAAACTCTGGCCAGGCTCACCAAGAAAAAAAAAAAAAAAGAGAGAGAGAGAGAAAGAATGCAAATAAACAAAATAAGAACTGAAAGAGGAAAAATAGAAACTAATATCAGAGAAATAAAAAAAAAAATAAGAGAATATTATAGAAAACTATAGGCCAACACAGAGAAGGCAATGGCACCCCACTCCATTACTCTTGCCTGGAAACTTCCATGTATGGAGGGGCCTGGTAGGGTGCAGTCCATGGTGTCGCGAAGAGTCGGACATGACTGAGTGACTTCACTTTCACTTTTCACTTCCATGCATTGGAAAAGGAAATGGCAATCCACTTCAGCGTTCTTGCCTGGAGAATCCCGCACAGAGTCGGAGGCGACTGAAGCGACTTAGCAGCAGCAGCATAGGCCAACAAATTTGACAACCTAGAAGAAATGAGCAAGTTTCTAGAAATATACAGCCCACCAAAACTGAATCAAGATACAATAGATAACCTGAACAGACTGATCACTAGAGGTGAAATAGAATTTGTCCTTAATAAAAGAATTCTTAAAAACAAAAGTCTAGGACTGAATGGATTCACAGGGAAGTTATACACACATACAAAGTTTGCTATTCTTTATATTCTGCAATACTTTTATAATTTTTGTTCCTTGGCCATTCTAACTATGGTCCTACTTTACGACATTCACAAAGGTCATTCCCTGTGGACACTCTACTACCAGAAATTTAAATAATTATTTCCCCTAGTGTTTTCAAAGTCTCTAGTGAAAAATGTCTCTTTAATAAATAATTCATCCATATTCCTCCAACATAAACTAGTCACTGTCTCATCCTGACCCTCTACATTTCCCTTTACCTTTTCTTCACATATAGTGGAATCATTTGTTTATCCTCACATAAAGTGGTACACATCTTTGTGTGTGTTTCTGTCTCTCTATTCTTGAATAAACATAATTTGAAAGCCTACTTTTATATATGAAAAAGACTTAGTGTTTATATATTTGTTGAATAAATGAATAGAACTTATATAGATTAGCTTACTAGTCAGCAAATATCACACCTTTCTGACACATACAGTTATGATGTGTGCATATAAGGTGTGTGTTTTCTTGATCCCTTGACACTGGCCTTGACCAAGTGACTTGACTAATAGAATATGGATGAATTTGGGGGTATGATAGCCAAAGCTTATCCTGTAAGTTTGAAATTCTACCATGAAGTGAGCATTCCCTGACTGAGATTTGGACTCTGTAAGCCAACTAAAATAGAGTTCCAGGGGCAAAAACTGATTGTTTGATGTAAACAGTAATTTCATTCTTCATGGTTACTTTATGAACATGTATTCAACAAGATTGCAATTTGGTCAGGTGTTATTTTGAGAATTCTGATAAAAAACTATTTCTTAAATTTATGAAAAATACCTGAATAGCATATTGTATCTGTTTAGTCCTGAAGTCATGTCCAACTCTTTTGCGACCTCATGGACTGTGGCCACCAGACTCTTCTGTCTATGGGATTTCCCAGGCAAGGTGCTGGAGTGGGTTGCCATTTCATTCTCCAAGGATTCTTCTGACTCAGGGACCTAACTTGCGTCTTCTACATTGGCAAGAGGATTCTTTACCGCTGAGCCACCTGGGAAGTCCAGAGTAGCATATTGTAAGGCATTGTAAATTGAAGAAGTGTAAATTGAAAAGCTGCTTTTATACTTTCCAGCCATATTACCCATGCTTAGAATGAAATTTAGACTAATAAAAATAGAAAAGAAAAATTAATTAATTATATTGTCATTTCACTGAATAAAACCATGTGCTATATCTGGAAGGCTGAACATCTGTCTGTAATATCATACAAATTTGAATTGCTTTAAATTATTTTCAAAATAAATTTTAACTGAGTAATTATCAGATCATATGATATTAATGATGCTGATCTTGATACACACTCATTTCAAACAAAACATTTGTACTCAAATTAAAAAAGATAAGCTTTCATTCCAATCTCAAAGACGGGTAATACCAAAGATTGTTCAAACAACTGTACAACTGGACTCATTTTACATGCTACTAAGATTATGCTAAAAATCTTTCAAGCTAGGCTTTAGCAGTACATGAACTGAGAACTTGCAGATTTACAAGCTAGGTTTAAAAAAGGTAGAGGAACCAGAACTAAAGTTGCCAACATTCCTTGGATCATAGAGAAA
Source organism: Bos javanicus (assembly GCF_032452875.1). Classification (NCBI taxonomy): domain Eukaryota; kingdom Metazoa; phylum Chordata; class Mammalia; order Artiodactyla; family Bovidae; genus Bos; species Bos javanicus. The sequence goes on from NC_083874.1 coordinate 41,043,586, forward strand.
GCAAGACAATTCCAGAAAAACATGTAATTCTGATTCATTGACTATGCTAAATATTTTGACTGTGTGGATCACAGGAAACTGGAAAATTATTAAAGAATACCAGTACAACAAGGCTGTACATTGTCATCCTGCTGATTTAATATACAGGCAGAGTACATCATGCAAAATGCCAGGCTGGGTGAATCTTAAGCTGGAATTAAGATTTCCAGAAGAAATATCAATGACTTCAGATATGCAGATGATACCACTCTAATGGCAAAAAGTGAAGGGGAAGTAAAGAACCTCTTGATGAGGGTGAAAGAGGGTGAACAAACTGACTTAAAATTCAACATTCAAAAAACTAAGATCATGTCATCTGTCCCATCACTTCATGGCAAATAGAAGGGGAAAAGGTGGAAGCACCGACAGATTTTATTTTGGGGGGCTCCAAAATCACTGCAGATGATGACAGCAGCCATGAATTCAAAAGACATTTGATTTTTGGAAGGAAAGCTATGACAAAACTAGATAGCATGTTAAAAAGCAGAGACATCATTTTGCCATCAAAGGTCCATACAGTCAAAGCTATGGTTTTTCCAGTAGTCATGTACAGATGTGATAGCTGAACCATAAAGAAGGCTGAGTGCTGAAGAATTCATGCTTTTGAATAGTAGTGATGGAAAAGACTCCTGAGAGTCCCTTGGACAGCAAGGATATCAAACCAGTCAATCCTAAAGGAAATCAAACCTGAATATTCTTTGAAAGGACTGATGCTGAAGCTGAAGCTCCAATATTTTGGCCATCTGATGCAAGGAGCTAACTCATTGGAAAAGATCCTGATGCTGGCAAAGATTGAAGGGAAAAGGAGAACTAGATGACAGAAGATGAGATGTTTATATAGCATCACTGATGTAATGAACATGAGCAAACTCTGGGAAACAAAGGAAGACAGAGGAGCCTGGCATGCTGCAATCCACAAGATTGCAGAGTCAGACATGATTTAGCAACTGAACAGCAACAATCTAGGTAATATAATGATTTACTCTACAAGGCATGACTCTAGAACAAGGAGAAAACAAAAATGTATCCTATGAAGAAATTATTTTGAAAGACTCATAAAATGTCTATAAACTGTTTAAATTTCACTGCACTTTATTTTATTTTTAATATTTTTATGTGGACTATGTTTTCCTAAAAATCTTATTAAGTTTGTTACAATATTGCACTAAATATTCCAGCAAATTTGGAAAACACAGCAGTGGCCACATGACTGGAAAAGATCAGTTTAAATTCCAATCCCAAAGAAGGCCATTATCAAAGAATGTTCAAACTACCACACAATTGCACTCATTTCACACGCTAGCAAAGTAATGCTCAAAATTCTCCAAGCCAGGCTTCAATAAAATGCTAATCAGTAAATTTCAGATGTTCAAGCTGGAAAAGTCAGAAGAACCAGAGATCAAATTGCCAATATTCATTGGATCATAGAAAAAAGCAAGAAAATTCCAGAAAAACATCTACTTCTGCTTCATGGACTGTGTGATACGCCTTTGACTGTGTGGATCACAACAGACTGTGGAAAATTCTTAAAGCGATGGGACTACCAGAACATCTTACCTGCCTCCTGAGAAACCTGTATGCAGGTCAAGAAGCAACAGATAGAATTAGACATGGAACAACAGACTGGTTCTAAATTGGGAAAGGAGTATGTCTAGGCTGTATGTTGTCACTATTTATTTAATTTATATGCAGAGTGCACCATGAAAAATGCCTGGCTGGATGAAGCACAAGATGGAATCAAGATTGCCAGGAGAAATATCAATAACCTCAGATATGCAGATGATGTCAACTTTATGGCAGAAAGCAAAGATCTAAAGAACCTCTTGAAGGTGAAAGAGGAGAGTGAAAAAGCTGGCTTAAACTCAACATTGTGAAAACTAAGATTATGACACCTGGTCCATCAGATCAGATCAGATCAGATCAGTCGCTCAGTCGTGTCTGACTCTTTGCGACCTCATGAATCACAGCATGCCAGGCCTCCCTGTCCATCACCAACTCCCGGAGTTCACTCAGACTCACATCCATTGAGTCAGTGATGCCATCCAGCCATCTCATCCTCTGTCGTCCGCTTCTCCTCCTGCCCCCAATCCCTCCCAGCATCAGAGTCTTTTCCAATGAGTCAACTCTTCACATGAGGTGGCCAAAGTACTAGAGTTTCAGCTTTAACATCATTCCTTCCAAAGAAATCCCAGGGCTGATTTCCTTCAGAATGGACAGGTTGGATCTCCTTGCAGTCCAAGGGACTCTCAATAGTCTTCTCCAACACCACAGTTCAAAAGCATCAATTCTTCCTCACTCAGCCTTCTTCACAGTCCAACTCTCACATCCATACATGACCACAGGAAAAACCATAGCCTTGACTAGTAACCTTTGTTGGCAAAGTAATGGCTCTGCTTTTGAATATGCTATCTAGGTGGGTCATAACTTTCCTTCCAAGGAGCAAGCGTCTTTTAATTTCATGGCTGCAGTCACCATCTGTAGTGATTTTGGAGCCCAGAAAAATAAAGTCTGACACTGTTTCCACTGTTTCCCCATCTATTTGCCATGAAGTGATGGGACCGGATGCCATGATACTTGTTTTCTGAATGTTGAGCTTTAAGCCAACTTTTTCACTCTCCACTTTCACTTTCATCAAGAGGCTTTTTAGTTCCTCTTCACTTTCTGCCATAAGGGTGGTATCATCTGCATATCTGAGGTGATTGATGTTTCTCCCGGCAATCTTGATTCCAGCTTGTGTTTCTTCCAGACCAACGTTTCTCATGATGTACTCTGCATATAAGTTAAATAAACAGGGTGACAATATACAGCCTTGACGAACTCCTTTTCCTATTTGGAACCAGTCTGTTGTTCCATGTCCAGTTCTAACTGTTGCTTCCTGACCTGCATACAAATTTCTCAAGAGGCAGATCAGGTGATCTGGTATTCCCATTTCTTTCAGAATTTCCCACAGTTTATTGTGATCCACACAGTCAAAGGCTTTGGCATAGTCAGTAAAGCAGAAATAGATGTTTTTCTGGAACTCTCTTGTTCATGCCAAATAGATAGGGGAAAAAAAATGGAAACAGTGTCAAACATTATTTTCTTGGGCTTCAAAATCCACTGCAGATGGTAACTGCAGCCACAAAAGTAAAAGACTCTTGCTCCTAGGAGGAAAAACAATTACATACCTAGACAGTGCATTAAAAATCAGAAACTTTTCCCAACAAAGTTCTCTGCTATTGCTTTTTCAGTAGACATGTATGGGCGTGAGAGTTGGACCATAAAGAAGGCTGGGTGCTAAAGAACTGATGCTTTCAAACTGTGGTGCTGGAGAAGACTCTTGAGAATTCCTTGGACTGCAAGCAGATATAACCAGTCAATCCTAAAGGAAATCAGTCCTGAATATTCACTGGAAGGACTAATGTTGAAGCTGAAGCTCTAATACTTTGGCCACATACTGCGAAGAGCCGACTCATTGGAAAAGACCCTGATGCTGGGAAAGCGTGAAGGTAGGAGAAGGGGATGACAGAGAATGAGGTGGTTGGATGGCAATACCAACCCAATGGACATGAGTTTGACTAAACTCCAGGAAATGAAGAGAAAGGTGACCTGACATGCTGAAGTCCATGGGTCAAAAAGAGTCAGACATAACTGGGCTACTGAACAGCAACAATATTGCTTCTGCTTTATGTTTTGTTTTTTGTTTGTGAGGCATGTGGGATATCTGAACAGGGATCAGAACTAAAGAGCCTCTTGATGAAAGTGAAAGAAGAGAGTGAAAAAGTTGGCTTAAAACTCAACATTCAGAAAACTAAGATCATGGCATCTGGTCCCATCACTTCATGGCAAATAGATGGGGAAACAATGGAAACAGTGGCGACTTTATTTTTGGGGGGCTCCAAAATCACTGCAGATGGTGACTGCAGCCATGAAATTAAATGACACTTACTCCTTGGCAGGAAAATTATGACCAACCTAGACAGTATATTAAAAAGCAGAGACATTACTTTGTCAACAAAGGTCTGTCTAGTCAAGGTTATGGTTTTGCAGTAGTCATGTATGGATGTGATAGTTGGACTGTAAAGAAAGCTGAGCACCAAAGAATTGGTACTTTTAAACTATGTTGTTGGAGAAGACCCTTGAGAGTCCCTTGGACTGCAAGGAGATCCAACCAGTCCATCCTAAAGGAGATCAGTCCTGGGTGTTCATTGGAAGGACTGATGTTGAAGCTGAAACTCCAATATTTTGGCTATCTGATGTGAAGAACTGACTCATTAGAAAAGACCCTGATGTTGGGAAAGATTGAAGGTGGGAGGAAAAGGGGACGACAGAGGATGAGATGGTTGGATGGCATCATGGACTCGATGGACATGAGTTTGAGTAAGCTCCAGGGGTTGGTGATGGACAGGGGGGCCTGGCGTGCTGCAGTCCATGGGCTCGCAAACTGCTGGACACAACTGAGGGACTGAACTGAACTGAACAGGAATCAGACTTGCTCTGTCTTCATTGAAAGATGAAATCTTAACCACGGCACTGGCTGGGAAGTCCCTACATTTTAAACATATTTCTGTAATTGGCAGCATCAAATATGTAGGCTTTTAAGTAAACAAATCCATGAGTTGCCTAGGAGATTTATATATTCTTAGAATTGGACCTTATTGATGAATCATACTATAGAGAAACATGCATATATTTTTAAAAATTCCTTTAGTTAGTTTACCCTCTGGTGATTCAGAGGGTAGAGAATCTGCCTGCAATGTGGGAGACCTGGGTTTGATCCTTGGGTTGGGAAAATCCTCTGGAGAAGGGAATGCAACCCACTCCAGTATTCTTACCTGGAGAAGTCCATGGACAGAGAAGCCTGGAAGGCTACAGTCCATTGGGTTGCAAAAGAGTTGGCCATGACTGAAAGAGCTTCACTTTACTTTCCTTGGTTAGTTAATATCTAAAAGTTTTGCAAGTATTTGTAAATATATTCTGTTTTTTCATGCTTTATCTAACTCCTATTAAGCTTCCGGCTTTCTTCTAATTTCCTTTGAGAACATGAGGGCTTGAGGGACCTAATAACATTTCACAGTTGCCTCCAGTCATGCATTTTCCTCCCCTGAATCCTTCTACAATGAAAATATCCCTAGAGATGACTCGGAATAATGCAATGTTCAAAGGGAGAATAAAATCCCTATATTTACAAACCCTCTGGTTTAAAATGCTTGTTTATTGTTTAATTCTTGGTGCTGTATGCATATATTTAAAGAACTTTGTATTTATTTACCTTTATCATTCTGCTTGGGACCCAGTAAAGGTGGTCAAGATTGTGTTTGTTTAGTTTCCTAGTTTTTGTGAAGAGATTGTTAATCACCAGAAAAGTAAGTAGCTATAAAAATGTATATTTCAGCATAGATTTCAAAATCATGCGTACAGAATATTTCAGTGCCTACTTCTGACATTTCAACTCACTGGTTGAGTTATGAGAGAACATTGTAGTACTTATACAATTTGGTAGAAAATGTAATTCATTATATGGACAATATTTCTTTCAAAATTGACTTTATCTATAAAAGGCTACCAAAACAATAATTTTAACTGCATTACCACAATATCAGTGAAAGTGTACATTCAGTTTTATTTCTTTTTTAATTTCATTTTTTTTCTATTTTTTATATCTTTGTTGCAAATTTAGTCTAAATAATGACATTGATAACATCTTGGCTGGGGAATATTGATCATGAGCATAGTTTTTAACTAGAAATTCCCATAGAAACTGTTTTATGAAAGACAATGTCAAATGATTGTCTAATCAAATATACATTACTCTATTTTAAATACCTCTGTGAAAGTAACTTAGTAACATATTTTGAATTGTACTCAAGTGTTATTTTTCTTTTTCCTACCTTTTTTGAAGTCCAATCCTTTTGAAACTTCTCTTCTCTTCAGTTCAGTTCAGTTCAGTAGCTCAGTCATGTCTGACTCTTTGTGACCCCATGGACTGCAGCATGCCAGGCTTCCCTGTCCATCACCAACTCCCAGTGTTTACTCAAACTCATGTTCACTGAGTTGGTGATGCCATCCAACCATCCATTCTCTGTCATCCCCTTCTCCTCCCGCCTTCAATCTTTTCCAGGATTAGGGTCTTTTCTAATGAGTCAGTTTTTTGAATCAGGTGGCCAAAGTATTGGAGTTTCAGCTTCAAAATCAAGTCCTTCTAATGAACACTCAGGACTGATCTCCTTTACGATGGACTGGTTGGATCTCCTTGCAGTCCAAGGGACTCTCAAGAGTCTTCTCCATCACCACAGTTCAAAAGCATCAATTTTGGGTGCTCAGCTTTCTTACAGTCCAATTCTCACATCCATACATGACTACTGCAAAAACTATAGCCTTGACTAGACAGACCTCTGTTGGCAAACTAATGTCTCTGCTTTTTAATATGCTGTCTAGGTTGGTTATAACTTTTCTTCCAAGGAGTAAGCATCATGGCTGCTGTCACCATTTGCAATGATTTTGGAGCCCCCCAAAATAAATTTTGTCACTGTTTCCACTGTTTCTCCATCTATTTGCCATGAAGTGATGGGACCAGATGCCATGTTCTTACTTTTCTGAATGTTGAGTTTTAAGTCAACTTTTTCACTATCCTCTTTCACTTTCATCAAGAGTCTCTGTAGTTCTTCTTCACTTTCTGCCATTAAGGGTGGTGTCAACTGCATATCTGAGGTTACTGATATTTCTCCTGGCAATCTTGATTCCAGCTTGTGCTTCATCCAGCCCAGCTTTTCTCATGATGTACTCTGCATATAAGTTAAATAAGCATGGTGACAATATACAGCCTTGATGTACTCCTTTTCGTATTTGGAGCCAGTCCATTTTTCCATGTTCAATTCTAACTGTTGCTTCCTGACCTGCATACAGATTTCTCAAGAGGCAGGTCAGGTGGTCAGGTATTCCCTTCTTTTTGAAAATTTCCCATAGTTTGTTGTGATCCACAAAGTCGAAGTCTTTGGCGTAGTCAATAAAGCAGAAGCAGATATTTTTTCTTGAATTCTCTTGCTTTTTCAATGATCCAATGGATGTTGGCAATTTGATCTCTGGTTCCTCTGCCTTTTCTAAATCCAGCTTGAACTTCTGGAAGTTTTCTTAGACTTCATAAAATATCTCTGTTATCTTCTTCTTAGATTAATAATACCATATATATTCATAATTCATTATTTCAGCATATCAGTTAAATGGTACTGAGAACACTACAAAAAATTGGGAAAGGGTATAAAAGTGGTAAGAAAAACAAAGAATATCAATGTATAACTTTATTCTATCCATTATCCTAAATAAACACATACTCTGTTTATTTATGTGTGTATGTGTCCCACACACACACATAGGTAGGGAATATAATCCCTTTTTTTGTGAATGAGTAAAGCCCTAAGGCTCCAGGGCATAATTTTGCCCTAAATCATCAGCCCATAAATGGCAGTGTGAAATTATAAATGCAAATTTGTCTAACCAAAAATCCAGTGGTCTGTCACTATTTTTTCTTTATATTTATAGTGGCTAACATTTTATACTTCTAATGCAAATATTTCTGAAGAGTACAGAATATGAACACTACTTCTACATTTTCTAAAGGCCATATAAAGAAGATGCTGAATGTGATGTGAAACTAAAAATATTGTCAAGCTCTACAAAGACTATGCTCATCAGAGTAAATAATATGAAATGAGCAGACTTTTGTTCCCTAAAAATATAATGTATTATAAAGGAAAAATAATTTAATTGTATTAGTCAGCTAATAATTTGGCAAGAGTGATTGCCTACACTTGGCAGCATCATAATAGCTGAGGAAGAATTTTAACTATAGCATTCACAAAATGGGGGAAAGCTTAAAGGCCCAGTTAATTTCAAAGTAATTTAATTTACCCAGTTATATATGGCTCTGATCTATTTGACAGACTTATAACAATAAAAATTTAAATATTTTATTTTATTTTTTAACTTTACAGTATTTTTAACATAGTTTGATTAATTTATATTTAATAATTTTGAAAAAGTATATATTACGCTTTAATTCTTTTCATGAGTGAAAAATATACGAGATAGATAAATTATAAATTCATTTTTGCAAATGATAAAACTGAAGCTTAGTGTGAGTTATTTCATCACAGGATATTCAGCTAATAAATGTGGGAAATAAAACCTAGGAACTAAATCTTGACTACAAATCCCCTTCTATTTGCACAAAATTGCAATTACCAGTATGTTTAATCATGTATGCTTTCTGTGAGTAAATAAATTATAATATTGTAAAAAACTTGTAAAATTTTAGTAGTAGTTATAGAAACAGATCACCATATAATAAAAATAAATAGCAATTAGGTACAGTTTTCACAGGAATAAAATGTAATAAGGTAGTAAACATTTTAAGGGCTAAGGAAATGATAACCCACTCTGGTATTCTTGCCTGGAGATTCCATGGACAGAGGAGCCTGGTGGGCTACATACAGTCCATGGGATCCAAAAGAGTCGGACATGACTGAGTGAAAAACAATTTCACTTTCACTTTTTAAATCATGTATGTTTTCTTGTTGTTCAGTTGCTCAGTCATGTCTGACTCTTTGCATCCCCATGGACTGCAGCACGTCAGGCTTCCCTGTCCTTCACCATCTCCCGGAGCTTGTTCAAACTCATGTCCATTTAGTCAGTGATGCCATACAATCATATCGTTCTTTGTTATCCCCTTTTCCTCCTTCTTCATGAGTAAATAAATTGAAATATAGTAAAAATTTAAGTGTTTTGTAGTAATTATAGAAACAGATCAACATTTAATAAAAATAAATACTAATTAAGACAGTACTCATGGAAATAAAAAGTAATAAGGTAGTAAATATTTTATGGGCCATAGTGATAATAGAGACTATATTACTATAAAATATAAAGAAGGATGGCTTTATAGGGATTGGAGTGACCAGCCTGGCATATGGTGGCAGTGGGAATAGAACTTTTGCTTACAGCTTTGTGAAAATTTTCATAGTCTTTTAGGGAGAATACAAAGTGGGGAAAAGTCACAGTTCCATGTGGGAAAAAGTGTGAGCAAGAACATATTTATATAAAAATTCAGGCATTTATCTTACAGCATGAGACAAATTATTTGCATAAAATACTATTTGTATCATATGAACTACTGATTAATTTGCTTCATTGACTATGCTGAAACATTTGACTGTGTGGGTCACAACAAACTGGAAAATTCTTCAAGAGATGGGAATACCAGACCACCTTATCTGCTTCCTGAGAAGCCTGTATGCAGGTCAAGAAGCAACAGTTAGAACTGGACATGGAACAATTAACTTGTTCAAAATTGGGAAAAGAGTAAGTACATTGTCACCTTGCTCATTTAACTTTTATACGGAGTACATAAGGTGAAATGCCAGGCTGAATAAAGCACAAGCTAGAATCAAGATTGTCAGGAGAAATGTCAATAACCTCAGGTATACAGGTGACATTATCTTAGTGGCAGAAATCAAAGAAAAACTAAAGAGCCTCTTGGTGAAGGGAAGTCTCTTGGTAACCCATTTTAAATACATCAGTGTGTACATGAGTGAAGGAAGTCAGATGGAGAAGGAGAAATATTTTATGCCATCCTTTATACATGAAATCTAAAAAGGAGTGATAAATGTGAACTTATTTACAAAACAGAAACAGACTCTCAGAACTTAGAGAATGAATTTATGGTTGCAGGGGTGGGGGAAGGATGGGAGGAATGAATAGTTAGGAAATTTGGGATTGACATGTACATACATAAAGCCATTGTATAATATGAAATTTATAGTATACATATAGCTTAAATTATGATTACTGCATTAAACTATCAAGTAATAAAATGTATGTGAAGAGATAATAATTTGGCTAATCTAACTAAATGGTGACTTGCCCTAATAATAAAAATGCTTAATGCTCTTAAAAGATTTTTATTTTTCCTGTACTTTTCCAGAGAAGGATTAAGACCATTACTTGTAGGGATGCTCTTGCATTTAAATAATTTGGAACTTAGTAGAAGGTGAGGAGCAGTTGTATATTTGTACAAAGCTTTTCCGGTGATGAGATGAAGATATACATTGCTATACTGCCTGAGACTACATCAGGCAGAGAATTCCAAAAGTGAACATTTACCACTGGGATCCAATGCATAATCTCTTCATCACTAGGATTATATAAACAATGAATATTCTTCATATTCTGATTTGTTCTTGAAAGTTATGTAAATTGTCCAAAGACTGAATATTATTTGTGGAAAAACTATGTGTGAAATGCTCATTATATATAGAAAATATTATATATATATAAAATGAGGAAAAGTATCTAAAAAATACCAAATCACTTTGAAAGGACTAGATTCTATTAACTTACACAAAACTCAAATTCCTTTATGTTTATAGTGCTTGATGTCATCATGCACAGTGCTTATTATTTTCAACAGACTTGTTTACAGAACTTTGATTTGTTCTAGGAATCACTTCTGTAGAAGTAGAACAAAGGTAGTCAATCTGACTACTTGTAATCCACTGGAGATTCATCAAAATGTTGGTAAACCACTAATAAAACAAACTTTTATTCAATCTCTTTGGACTCATAGAGTCTATATCCAAAATATATTATAGGAGAAAAATAGCTACCTATTTAACTTCATGTATCTACTGAAGTACTGGATCTACTGGATTCATCTTTTTTTTTTCTCCCTGAATTCTTTAGGTAAGATGAAAAATGAATTTTTGAAGGGCTAACTTCTACCTAGTCCATTTTTAATTGAGAAATAACTTCTCTATTATGTGCTTTTCCCTTTAGCATTATGGAGATTCCGAGGGTGACATGGGAAAACCACACAATCAATGAATTCATTCTTCTGGGTTTGCTGCAATACACCCCAACTCACTTGTGTCTCTTTGCACTTATAACAATAATATTCCTTTTTATGCTAACTGGAAATGGTCTCTTAGCTATTGTGATCCTGGTAGACACCTATCTTCACACTCCTATGGATTTTTTCATTTGGAGTTGTCTCTCATTGATGTCTTCTTTACTCTCGCCATTGTACCCAAGGTGATGATGGACTACCTTATGCATCAAAGGGTCAGCTCTGCTCCTGGTTGTGGCACTCAGATCTTCCTGTGGCTGACTCTGGGAGGAGCTGAGTGTATCCTCTTGGGTTTCATGTCCTATGATTGATATGTTGCTATCTGCAAGCGTCTATACTAGCCGCTCCTCATGAACTGGCCCCTCTGCTGGAAGATGGCATTTTGTTCATGGACCAGTGGTGCTTTCAATTCCTTGATCCATACTATCTACACCATGAGATTCCCCTTTAGTGGATCCAGAGAAATCCACCATTTCTGCTGTGAACTTCCTAGTCTTGCATCTCTCCTGTGGGGACACTTTTACCTATGAGATGGGGTTTTCATTAGCACCACCATTTTGCTTCTTATTCCATTTTTAGTCCTCCTTGCGTTCTACACAGTCGTTCTGGTTACTATCATCCAAATGCCTTCCATTGAGAGCCGAAAGAAAGCATTCTCTATCTGCACATCTCACCTTACAATGGTCACTTTACACTATAGTGCCATCATTCTCATGTACATGAGATCAATCTCTTCTCATACTTTCAATCAAGATAAAGTAGTATCTGTCTTCTACACCATTCTAACACCCATGCTCAACCCTGTAATTTATAGTCTTAGAAATAAGGATGTGATTGGAGGCCTGGAAAAAAATCCTATGGCACTGTGCATTGTATCCTAAAGCATGAATATACAGGCTCAGTAGATACTGTGTGTTATACATATTAAGATAACAGGATTAGTCATAAGGTTTTTGTTAAGAAGGAGAAAAATGTCCTCAGGCAAGATGCATTTTTGTTCAGTTCAGTTCAGTCGCTCAGTCGTGTCCGACTCTTTGCGACCCCATGAATCGCAGCACGCCAGGCCTCCCTGTCCATCACCAACTCCTGGAGTTCACTCAGCCTCACGTCCATTGAGTCAGTGATGCCATCCAGCCATCTCATCCTCTGTCGTCCCCTTCTCCTCCTGCCCCCAAACCCTCCCAGCATCAGAGTCTTTTCCAATGAGTCAATTCTTCACATGAGGTGGCCAAAGTACTGGAGTTTCAGCATCATTCCCTCCAAAGAAATCCCAGGGCTGATCTCCTTCAAAATGGACTGGTTGGATCTCCTTGCAGTCCAAGGGACTCTCAAGAGTCTTCTCCAACATCACAGTTCAAAGGCATCAATTCTTCGGCGCTCAGCCTTCACAGTCCAACTCTCACATCCATACATGACCACAGGAAAAACCATAGCCTTGACTAGACGAATCTTTGTTGGCAAAGTAATGTCTCTGCTTTTGAATATGCTATCTAGGTTGGACATAACTTTCTTTCCAAGGAGTAAGCGTCTTTTAATCTCATGGCTGCAGTCACCATCTGCAGTGATTTTGGAGCGCAAAAAAGTAAAGTCTGACACTGTTTCCACATCTATTTGCCATGAAGTGATGGGACCGGATGCCATGATCTTCGTTTTCTGAATGTTGAGCTTTAAGCCAACTTTTTCACTCTCCACTTTCACTTTCATCAAGAGGCTTTTGAGTTCCTCTTCACTTTCTGCCATAAGGGTGGTGTCATCTGCATATCTGAGGTGATTGATATTTCTCCCGGCAATCTTGATTCCAGCTTGTGTTTCTTCCAGACCAGCGTTTCTCATGATGTACTCTGCATAGAAGTTAAATAAACAGGGTGACAATATACAGCCTTGACGAACTCCTTTTCCTATTTGGAACCAGTCTGTTGTTCCATGTCCAGTTCTAACTGTTGCTTCCTGACCTGCATATAGGTTTCTCAAGAGGCAGATCAGGTGGTCTGGTATTCCCATCTCTTTCAGAATTTCCCACAGTTTATTGTGATCCACACAGTCAAAGGCTTTGGCATAGTCAATAAAGCAGAAATAGATGTTTTTCTGGAACTCTCTTGCTTTTTCCATGATCCAGCGGATGTTGGCAATTTGATCTCTGGTTCCTCTGCCTTTTTTAAAACCAGCTTGAACATCTGGAAGTTCACGGTTCACATATTGCTGAAGCCTGGCTTGGAGAATTTTGATCATTACTTTACTAGCATGTGAGATAAGTGCAATTGTGCGGTAGTTTGAGCATTCTTTGGCATTGCCTTTCTTTGGGATTGGAATGAAAACTGACCTTTTCCAGTCCTGTGGCCACTGCTGAGTTTTCCAAATTTGCTGGTATATTGAGTACATCACTTTCACAGCATCATCTTTCAGGATTTGAAATAGCTCAACTGGAATTCCATCACCAACACTAGCTTTGTTTGTAGTGATGTTTACTAAGGCCCACTTGACTTCACATTCCAGGACGTCTGGCTCTAGGTCAGTGATCACACCATCTTGATTATCTGGATCGTGAAGATCTTTTTTGTACAGTTCTTCTGTGTATTCTTGCCACCTCTTCTTGATATCTTCTGCTTCTGTTAGGTCCATACCATTTCTATCCTTTATCGAGCCCATCTTTGCATGAAATATTCCCTTGGTATCTCTAATTTTCTTGAAGAGATCTCTAGTCTTTCCCATTCTGTTTTTTGCCCTCTATTTCTTTGCACTGATCACTGAGGAAGGCTTTCTTATCTCTTCTTGCTATTCTTTGGAACTCTGCATTCAGATGCTCATATCTTTCCTTTTCTCCTTTGCTTTTCGCTTCTCTTCTTTTCACAGCTATTTGTAAGGCATTATTGTTATATAATCATAAATACAGAGCTCCCCAACAAAGGGACTGAGGGAATTGGACTTTGGAGGCCAGTGGGATTTGATTACAGAACTTCCACAGGACTAGTGAAACAGATTGTTGGAGGGCACAAACAAAACCTTGTGCACACTGGGAGCCAGGAGAAAGGAGCAGTGTTCCCACAAGAGACTGAGTCAGCCTTGCCTGTGAGTTTCCAGGAGTCTCTGGTGGAAGCATGGGTGGACAGTTTGGCCTCAGGCAACAAATAGGGAGGGAACACAGCCACACCCATCAATAGAAAATTAGATTAGAGTTACTGAGCATGGCCCCACCCAACAGAAAAAGACCCAGTTTCACCCACTGTCAGTATCTCCCAGCAAGAAACTTCCATAACCCTCTTATCCTTATTGATCAGAGGACAAACATAATGAAAATCACAATCACAGAAAATTAACCAAACTGATCCCATGGGCCACAGCCTTGTCTAACTCAGTGAACAATGGGCCATGCTGTGTAGGGCAACCCAAGAAGGACAGGTCATGGTGGAGAGTTCTGACAAAATGTGGTCCACTGGAGAAAGGACTGGCAAACCACTTCAGTACTCTTGACTCAAGAACCCCATGATCACTATGAAAAGGCAAAAAGATATTACACTGGAAGATGAATTCCCCAGGTCGCTAGGTGCCCAATATGCTACTAGAGAAGAGTGGAGAAATAAAGTCAGAAAGAATGAAGAGATGGAGCCAAAGCGAAAACAACACCCAGTTATGGATGTGACTGGTGACGGAAGTAAAGTCTGACACTATAAATAGCAATATTGCATAGGAACCTGGAATATTAGGTTCCTGAATCAAGGTAAGTTGGAAGTGGTCAAACATGAGATGGCAAGAGTGAACATTGACATTTTAGGAATCAGTGAACTAAAATGAATTGGAATGGGTGAATTTAATTCAGATGACCATTGTATCTACTACTGTGGGCAAGAATCCCTTAGAAGAAATGGAATTAGCTCTCATAGTCAAAAAAAAGAGTCCAAAATTCAGTACTTGGGTATAATCTCAAAAAAGACAGAATGATCTCTGTTTGTTTTCAAGGCAAACCATTCAATATCATAATAATCCAAGTCTATGCCACAAGTACCAATGCCAATGAAGCTGAAATCAAATGGTTCTATGATAACCTACAAGAAGTTCTATAACTAACACCCAAAAAAGATATCCTTATCATCATATGGGATTGGAATGCAAAAGTAGGAAGTCAAGACATATCTGGAGTAACAGGCAAATTAGGCCTTGGAGTACAAAATGAAGCAGGGCAAAGGGTAACAGAGATTTGCCAACAGAATGCACTGGTCATAGCAAACACCCTCTTCCAACAACACAAGAGAAGACTCTACACATGGATATCACCAGATGGTCGATACCAAAATCAGACTGATTATGTTCTTTGCAGCCCAAGATGGAGAAGCTCTATACAGTCAGAAAAAACAAGACCAAGAGCTGACTGTGGCTCAGATCATGAACACCTTATTTCCAAATTCAGACTTAATTGAAGAAAGTAGAGAAAACCACGTGACCACTCAGGTATGACCTAAGTCAAATACCTTATGATTATACAGAAGAAGTGACAAATAGACTCAAAGGATTTGATTTGATAGAGTGCCTGATGACTGTGGACAAAGGTTCATGAGGTTGTACAGGAGGCAGTGATCAAGACCATCCCCGAGACAAAGAAATGAAAAAGTCAAATGGTTGTGTGAGGAGGCCTTACAAGTAGCTGAGAAAAGAGAAGCTAAAAGCAAAGGAAAAAAGGAAATATATACCTACCTGAATGCAGAGTTCCAAAGAATATCAAGGACAGATAAGAAAGCCTTCCTCAGTGATCAGTGTAAAGAAATAGAATAAAACAATAGAATGGGAAAAACTAGAGATCTCTTCAAGAAAATTAGAGATACCAAGGGAACATTTCATGCAAAGATGGGCTCGATAAAAGACAGAAATGATATGGACCTAACAGAAGCAGAAGATATTAAGAAAAGGTGGTAAGATTATGCAGAAGAGTTATACAAAAAAGATTTTAGTGATCCAGAACCACGATGGTGTGGTCACTCACCTAGAGTCAGACATCCTGGAATCAAAGTCAGGTGGGCCTTAGGAAGCATCACTATGAACAAAGCTACTGGAGGTGATGGAATTCCTTCTCAAGGGGATTTTCCCAACCCAGGGATTGAACCCAAGTCTCCCACATTGCAGGCAGATGCTTTACCATCTGAACCACCAGGAAAACCCATCAGAGGACATGAGTTTGAGCAAATTCTGGGAGATAATGAAGGACAGGGAAACCTGGCATGAGACTGAAAACAATCAGATATGACCAAGCAACTGATCAACAACAATCTGAGGCAATCTACTTATCTCAAAATCCTTAACATATGCAATGATTTTATAATACAAAGCAACACTCAAAATGGATTAGTATCTGTTATCCTGAGGGACCATTACTTAGCCTCCGAAAATTTACCTCAGCTTCAGAGAGAGCTCTCATTCATGGTTTCAGTCGAATTCTCTGAATAAAAATCAGTCATTTGTAAAGTTTTGAGTCAAAATTTCTTCTGATATGTTTGTAATAATAACTTTTTCTCCTCTGCATTTGGAATCCTGTGACAAAAATGTTTATAAGTTACTGACCTGGAGTCTCTTGAAACTTTTTTCTCTGATTCTTCCACCTGTCATCTCCATTTTTTCACTAAACCAACCTACTGTGAGAGTTTTATTTATTATTATTTCAGTTTGGTTACTGTTGTTTTGGTTCCATAATAATCATTTATTTCCCCTTTTGTCTACTTTTTCATTGCTAGATTTTCTATTCACTTAAAAGTTTTGTCATTCAATAGCCAGTTTAAAGTGTTGTCGGATAATTGCAACATCTGTCGTGATCACTTTAGTATTGATAGTTGATGATTTCCTTTTCCAAAAATTTGAGATTTTCTTAGTTCTTCAAACTTTCTCATATTCAGCTTCAATCTGCAAACTATTTTTTTATGCTGAGATGAACTTCTCTAAAATACCTTTTCAATTTCTATCATCAACTGAAATCTAAGAGACAACAAGGAAGCCAGATGCTGTATTCCTAGAATTGAGAACAGTGCTGAATATTTAGCATGCATATTATATACAATGTCAACATACCAAAATCAATTGTCAAAAATTGATTGGAAAATAAAATTTAATAATACAATGAAACTTAGGATATGATAAAATTTCTAAGATAAATTCTAGTGAAAGATGTACGAAACTTTTACACCAAAAGCTGCAAATATTTCTGAAAAGTGAAAGACTTATCTAAAAGGAATAACATACCCCATGATCATAGATTAGAAGACCAACACTGTAAAATGAATTATAAATACAAAGAGAATTATAAATACAAAGAGAATTATAAATTCAATGCAATGCTGATTTGTTTCTAAAATGATGTCAGTTTTGAAGAAGAATCTAAATGTTTGTTTTTATTTACATAAAAGTGGAGATATGTTAGTGGCAAATTCATCAAAGCTATTCATCAAATATCATCAAGTAGTTCGTGGAAATATAATCAATAAAATCTTCTATTATACAACTATAGGCTGTTGAATAAATATACACATCTAGCTTCTTCATCTATTTATGGGCACATCTCTGCCTGGAATTTTATGGTAAAGTAATTCTTAGATTCCACATATGTTTCCCTTTCCCTTTGCTTAAACATTCTAAGATATGAAGTAACATTTGCCCTTATCCTCAAAGTTACAGTTTAATTCCCTGTACTGTGGAATAAAAATATATAAGAGCTGGGAGTCATACAGGATGATAAACTATCTAGCTATAATAATATAAGTATAATTGTCATGTACTGTATATTGATGATTATATCCTGATAAATATAAAATTGTCATGAAAACTTTTGAATGGAGATTAAGAAAAGGTGGCAGATTAGAAAGATGTGTGCTCATTTTCTCCTGTGAGAACACCAAAATCAAAACTAGCTGTTGAACAATCAACAGGAGAACACTGGAAGCCACCAAAAAAGATATCCCAAGTCCAAGGACAAAGGAGAAGCTACAGTGAGACTGCAGGAGGGGCACCATCACAGGAAAATCAAATTCCATACCTGCTAGGTTTGAGGCCCACAGACTGGAGAGTAATAAAGCCAAAGAAGTTTTTACATTGTTGGAAGGTTTTAGGCACCACATCAGACTTCCCAACCTGGGGGCCCAGCAAAGAGACTGGGAACCCCCAGGGAATCTGACTTTGAGGACAGTGGGATTTGATTACAGAACTCCCAAAGGACTGGGAGAAACAGAGACCCTTGGAGGGTACAAACAATATCTTGTGCATACCAGGACCCAAGGGAAAGGAGCAGTGACCCAACACGAGACTGAGTCATACCTGCCTGTAAGCATTTGAGGGTCTCCTGTTCAGTAGCCATGGGTTGAAAGTGGCCTGTCTTGGGGACAGAGACACTGGCAGCAGCAGTCCTGAGAGGCATGTGTTGGCATAAGTTCTTTTTGGAGGTCACCAATAGCCTTACCACAGAGCCTATAGACTCCAGGCTGGATCACCTCAGGCCAAACAGCTAACAAGGAGGGAAAACAAGGTATCAGAAAACAATCTTTGATTAAAGACTTACTGGACATGGCCCTGTCCACCAAAGCAAGACCTTGTTTTCTCCACAGTCAGTCCCTCCCATCAGGAAGCTTGCACAACCCTCTATCCACAGCCATCAAAAGGCAGACAGAAGAAGTAAGAATTGCAATTCCAAGGCCTCCAAAATGAAAAGCACAATCACAATAACCAAAATGATCACATGGATCAGAACCTTGTATAACTCAATGAAGCTATGAGCCATACTATGCAGGGCCACCCAAGAATGGCAGGACATGGTGGAGAGTTCTGACAAAACTTGGCCCACTGGAGAAAGGACTGGCAATCCACTTCAGTATTCTTCCCTCAAGAACTCCATGAACAGTATGAAAAGGCAAAAATAAATTACACTGGAAGACGAGCCACCCAGGTTGGTAGGTGTTCAATATGCTACTAGGGAAGAGTGGAAAAACCACTCCAGAAAAAATGAAGAGGCTGGGTCAAAGAGGAAACAAGTCTCAGTTGTAAATGTGCCTATAGATGAAAGTAAAGTCCAATGCTATAAACAACAATACTGCATAGGAATCTAGAATGTTAGGTCCATGAATCAAGGCAAACTGGATGTGGTCAAGTAAGAGATAGCAAGAGTGAACATTGACATTTTAAGAATCAGTGAACTAAAATGAAAGGGAATGGGGATATTTCACTAAAATGACCATTACATCTACTACCGTGGGCAAGAATCCCTTAGAAGAAATGGAGTAACCCTCATATTAAACAAAAGAGTGCAAAATGCAGTACTTGGATGCAATCTCACAAATATGACAGAATGATCTAAGTTTGTTTCCAAGGAAAACCATTCAGCATCACAACAATTCAAGTCTATGCCCCAAACACTAATGCTACAGAAGCTGAAACTGAACCATTCTATGAAAACCTATGAGACCTTCTAGAACTAACACCAAAAAGAGATGTCCTTTCCATCACAGGGGATGGGAATGCAAAAGCAGGTAGTCAAGAGACCCTGGAATAACAGGTAACATTGGCCTTGGAATACAAAATGAAGCCAGGCAAAGGCTAACAGGGTTTTGTCAAGAGAACATACTGACCACAGCAAATATCCTCTTCCAACAACACGAAAGGTGACTCTACAAATGGACATCACCAGATGGTCAATACTGAAACCAAATTAATTATATTCTTTGCAGCCAAAAATGGAGAAGTTCTATACAGTCAGCAAAAATAAGACCTGGAGCTGACTGTGACTCATATCATCAACTCTTTATTAAAAAGATTTAGGCTAAAATTAAAGAAAGTAGGGAAAACCACTAGACCATTCAGGTATCACCTACATCGAATGCCTTATGATTATACAATAGAGGTGATGAAGAGATTCAAGGAGAAGATCTGGTATATAAAGTGCCTGAAAAAGTATGGACAGAGGTTTACAACATTGGCCAGGAGGTGGTGATCAAACCCATCACCCCAAAAAAGAAATGCAAGAAGGCAAAGTGGCTCCCTGAGGAGGCATTAAAAATAGCTAAAAAAATAAGAGAACTGAAAGACAAAGAAGACAGGGAAAGATAACCTAATTAAGTGCATAGTTTCAAGAATAGCAAGGAGAGGTAAGAAAGCCTTCTTAAATAAACAATGCAAAGAAATAGAGGAAAATAAGCGAATGGGAAAGACTTGAGATCTTCTCAGGAAAATTGGAGATATCAGGGACCAATTCATGCAAAGATGGGCACAATAAAGGACAGCATATATGGTGAGGACCTAACAAGCAAAAGAGATTAAGAAGAAGTGACAAGAATACACAGAAGAACTGTACAAAAAAGATCTTAAAGACCCAGATAACTATGATGGTGTGGTCTCTCACCTAGAACCAGATATCCCAGGAGATGAAGTCAAGTGGGACTTAGGAAGCATTACAATGAACAAAGCTAGTGGAGATGATGGAATTCCAGCTGAGCTATTAAAAATCCTTATAGATGATGCTGTTAAAGTGGTGCACTTAATATGCCATCAAGTTTGGAAAATACATCAGTGGCCACAGGACTGTAAAAGTCAGTTTTCATTCCAATCCCAAAGAAAGGCAATACCAAAGAATATTCAAACTACTGTACAATTACTCTCATTTCACAGGCTAGCAAGGTAATGCTCAAAATTCTTGTATCTAGTCATGTAATAGTCATTCTTCTAGTTCATGAGCTGAGAATTTCCAAATGTACAAGTTGGATTTAAAATTAAAAAAATAAATAAATAAATTTTAAAAAAGAAAAAAAAAAAAGAAAAGACAGAGGAACTAGAGATCAAATTTCCAACATCAGTTGGATCATATAAAAAGCGAGGGAATTAAAAAAGATATCTACTTTTGCTTCACTGACTACACTAAGATCTTTAACTGTGTGGATCACAGCAAACTACGGAAAATTCTTAAAGAGATGGTAATGCCAGACCTCCTTACTTGTCTCTAGAGAAACCTGTGTGCAGGTCAAGATGCAACAGTTAGAATCAGAAATGGAATAATGGACTGGTTCAAAATTGGGAAAGGAGTATGTCACAGCTGTATATTGTCACCCTGATTACTTAACTTACATGTGTAGTACATTTTGTGAAATGCCAGACTGGATGATTTACATGCTGGAATCAAGATTGCTGGGAGAAATATAAAAATACTCAGATATTCAGATGATACTACTCTAATAGCAGAAAGTGAAGTGGAATAAAGAACCTTTACATGAGGGTGAAAGAGGAGAGTAAAAAAGCTGGCTCAAAACTTAACATTAAAAAATCTAAGATCATGGCATCTTGTCCCATCACTTCATTGCAAATAGATGGGGAAAAAGTGGAAACAGTGACAGATTTTATTTTCTTGGGATCTAAAATCACTACAGTCGATGACTGCCGCCATGAAATTAAAAGACACATGCTCCTTGAAAGAAAAGCTGTGACAAGACAACCTTGACAGCATACAAAAAAGCAGAGACATCACTTTGTGGACAAAGGTCCATATAGTCAAAGCTGTGGCTTTTCCCGTAGTCATGTATGAATGTGAGAATTGGACCATAAAGAAGGTCGAGTGACGAAGAATCGATGCTTTGCAACTGTGGTTTTGGAGAAGACTCTTGAGAGTCTCTTGGATAGTAAGGAGATAAAAACAGTCAATCTTAAAGAAAATCAATGCTAAATGTTCATTGCCAGGCCTGATACTGAAGCTGAAGCTCCAATACTTTGGCCTCCTGATGCAAAGTTCCAACTCATTGGAAAAGATCCTGATGTTGGGAAAGACTGAGGGCAGGAGGAGAATGCGACAACAGAGGATGAGATGGCTGGATGGCATCACTGACTCAATGGACATGGGTTTGAACAAACTCCAGGAGACAATGAAAGACAGGGAAGCCTGGCATGCTGCAGTCCATGGTTTTGCAAAGAGCTGGACACAACTGATTGACTGAGCACATGCACCCACACACATTCTAGGAAAATTTCCATCAGTAATTGGATTTAAGGAAAGTGTTAACCATCAAGGTACTTAATTTTTTAATTTAAAATCTGGTATTTGGATTTTTATTTATTTTTTTTGTTGGATTTTTAAATAACCATGTTTCTATCTAAAACTGTTAATCGATGCTTATCTGCTCATTGAATTTATTTTCCAAGTAAATCGTTGCAAGATATTTTTCATAAAAGTGATAGAACATATACCAAATACAATATATTACATATTATTGTTGGGAAAATGAAGATAGAGATATGTGTTTATTTAGCAGAAAGTTGTAGTCTAGTTAATAAAGTTTGTATTCGGACTGTGTATGTTTCCATCAAAATGTAACCTACGTTATCTCGCCTCTTAAGTTATTGAGTTTTACATGTTTATATCCATGTGTATATGTATATATATATCTTGTCTGGAGAATCCCAGGGAAAAAGGAGCCTGGCGAACTACAGGTCATAGTGTCACATAGAGTCAGACACAACTGAAGTGACCTAGCATGCACAAACATACATATATACGCTGTATGTTTGTACATGTGGTAAATATGTGAATATGTATCTTGTTGTTGCTGTTGCTTGTATTTAACCTGAACAAAGGGGGTACCTTGTGTCATCTGATTTCATAGGATTTTTTCAGAGAGGTTGTCATAAATGTTCAACATTTGTTTAATTTTTACAGATTACATAATTTTTGTTTTGATAGAATAGCATTAAATGAATGCCATGCCATTATCTAACTTCTGTCTATGAACTTGAGGACAATAAACTGTGAATGGTTACAACATCTTATTGGACCTCTGGACATTCAGAAATATGAGTCTCCTAATACCCTGAATATGGAAATCTCCTTAAGATACTTTAGAAAAAAAATTTGTTTTAGAAAAAAAACTTATTTACTATGGAACAGTTCCTGGGTCATGTAATTTCTTGAAATATCCTAAATGTTTTCAAAATACATCAAAGCGTATATCGGTTGGTTATTATTAGGTAGATTCTAACATATATGATGAAATATATACATATAAAGTGATATAAAGTTAAGTGATACATTTTAAAGCCTATCAAACTTTTATATGGTTGTTTTCATTTGAAAAAATCAATTTTGTATACTGATACTTAATTGTTTTTTAGTGCAGAGAGTGTTTATAATAAAACATAATCAGCCAATGTGTTTAACTGTGGACTAGAGAATAAGTTTTCCCTAAAGGTCTTTGCAAAAAAAAAAAAAAAATAAGAAGATTCCGTAATGATTAGGCAGTCAGCCCAGGTGAGTGTTTAAAGTCTTGAATAAGGTTGAGAAAATTACACTTTGGTTTAAATACTATTTTTCACCAAAGTTTTCATGCTAAATGATTGAAGGCTTAAAATATACTGAGGACAAAAGGAAAAATCTTACAAATTAATTGTGTGGTAATAATTCCCAAAATGTATTAAATTATAGATTTTTAAAATATATTTTATACCTCTCTGCAGCAGTGCCACATTAAATAGTTTAATAATTAAGAATATATGTGATCTTTCTATGACCTCAAGCAATAGGATTTTATTTAAAAAAGAATTATCAGAAAATGAATCGTTGTGAGTCTCTAATTATTACCTCTAATGGGGTAGAATGGAATCATTTTTTTTTTAACTGTAATTTTGCAGCTCTAGCTCCTGTTCCTTGTTTAATATTTTATTCCAAACAAAATATCCTAGAATAATAAGCTTTATATCAGTATAAGAGGGAATATGCCTCAGTGGAAAGGGACTTTACATGTTTCATGAAATGAAAGACAGTTGATATGTCTATTTATCTACTGGGTAACTCGTGCTTTCAAGGCAGGCATCAAGTACATGGATGGATGAAGGCAAAGAAGGCAAAGTCACAGTAAAATCATTCAGTATCAGCTCTTCAGATGCAGCTTCCTCTGAAGTAAGTCTGAAGAAACTGTAGTTCCTTGATGAGTTTACTATAACTCAAAACAAAAACATATGTCTACTCAGACATTATATTTAAAATGTTAAATTTTACTTTAATGCTTATGTATGTAAGTTAAATTTTATTTTTTACATGCAGGTGTATTTTAATTGGGTTATGACAGGGTTGGCTGTTACACATTTATTACTTGTATGTATTTGAGACGGAGAAGGCAATGGCACCCCACTCCAGTACTCTTGCCTGGAAAATTTCATGGACGGAGGAGCCTGGAAGGCTGCAGTCCATGTGGTCGCTGAGGGTCGGACACGACTGCGCGACTTCACTTTCACTTTTCACTTTCATGCATTGGAGAAGACAATGGCAACCCACTCCAGTGTTCTTGCCTGGAGAATCCCAGGGACGGGGGAGCCTGGTGGGCTGCCTTGTATGGGGTCCCACCGAGTCGGACACGACTGAAGTGACTTAGCAGCAGCATGTATTTGAGATTTATTTGATCTTTACTGAATTTGAATCCTCTCAGGTTTACAAGGTTTACAAGGGGCTAGGGAGAATCTTGGTGCAGTGAACTAGGACCAGTATTCAGTGAAAGTGAAAGTCACATCTAACTCCAGGCCAGAATATTGGAGTGAGTAGCCTTTCCCTCCTCAAGGGGATCTTCCTGACCCAGGAATCAAACTGGGATCTCCTGGTTTGCAGGTGAATTCTTTACCAACTGAGCTATGAGGGAAGCCCCAGAATTGAGTAGTCCTATCTATCCTCAACCTGAGAGGACATGACCCCAGGAACATGCTTGTCTTCCTAAGGAATATATGTGTTTCATTCTTATTTTATCTTCAAGTTCCTGCATTAAGTTTATCATGTAATCATAGTCACCAATATCTTGGGGATGATGAAAGGCTGTAAAATACATCAGCTATTTAAAAAAATAGATATACATAATAAAAGTTTATGCAGTTCCATTAAAAGAAATATTTTGCAATTTGTATGGCTCCATAGGCATGCTAGCTATTAACACTTCTATTTTTATAAACTATTTTAATTAATTAATTAAAACTATTTTAATTAATATTAAAAATGTACTATATTGTCTACATCCATGGCTTTCAGTTCTACATATTTCTCTAGTTTTCATCTCCAGAAATGAGTTACTAATATCTTAAATTAATTCTATAATATTTTTATCATTTATTGCAGATTTCAAACTTCAAATGAAAGTTGGAGATACCACGTAAGAATATATATGAATTAGAATAATAACTTGGAGGGGTATATTTTGATAAAAAATAAGTACACATTTATTTGCTTCTTTGGCAAAATTGTTTAGGTTGAAATTTATAATTTTCAGTTTATGGACCTAACAATAGTAAACTAGCTCTCAAATCTCACCTGGTGAACAAAAATGTTCACTTTGCTTTCTCTTTTCCTGCCAAAGTTTCTGTGGTATGTGTGCTAAGTCACTTCAGTCATGTGTGACTCTTTGCAACCCTATGGATTGTAGCCCGCCAAACTCCTCTGTCCATGGGATTTTCCAGGCAAGAATACTGGGGTGGGTTGCTATTGCCTTCTCCAGGTTCTGGCTTTGGTTTAAAATATACTTTAAGTAGATGTTATTTTAATTTGCTTAGCTGACATTGAAGATCCAAGCCATTACCTAATGCACTGTAGATAAATTATAATTAAACTTATTTATAATTTGATTTATAATTTATTTAAATTTGTTGGTAAATGCAGTATCATAAATTCTTCCAGGCCTCAATATATTTTTTTACATTAATGTCAATTAAATGTCTAGCTAGATATTTTGTCAAAATCAAGGTAATGATTTTGGTTTTGGAAGAGGAAGCTGGGATGTGGGAGATTTCTTTCTTTTGGGGGAAAGTAGTTACTAGATTTTTTTAGGTGTTTCTGAACATGTTTGTTTTGGCATTTTTCCTTCATCTATCAAGTGGATTTTAAAAAATCAATAATAGATGGCCTCAAATAAATTTATTTAATTTATAGAGAATATTTTATACCATTCAATATTTTTAATAATTATCACAGTACATACTGTCTTTGGAATCTGAGGTGAGAGAGAGTCTGATTATTAACTTTCTATATGTTCAAGGTGCCTCCTTAACATATACTTCCCTCTTGTCAGGATTTTACAATTAACCATGGGAGACATTTTATGTATAAATATTATTTTATATATGCAGATAATTTTAGATATATCTGAGATATTTATTATTTCTTTTTCTAGGCTGATACAATTATTATATATGCATTTCTTTTTGTAATCAGACATATTTCATGGTAATTTAAGTAAGAAATACAAAAATAGCTATACATGAATTCTTGTATTCGTAATGACATATTTATAAATTATTACAAGCTTTTCTCAAACTGCCTAATGTTTCTCACTTAAATTTTCTCATTGCTAACCTAATATCCTTATTATTTCTTAGCATTACAGCCTATTATTAATACACGTTTGTTTCAGTCTACTTTTAGTACATCTCTCCCAGTTCCTCAAGTGGACTTCCTGGCAGTCATGCACAGCCATGATAGAGAATAGCTGTAAACTACAGATGGAGAAAATCAGTTTGGCTTATATTTAGTGTTTCAGAAAATATCAGTGTATTGTATCCATAGTAAAGATACACAACAAATGTTAAGAACATTTACTATACTTTTTTGTAATTTTATTAAATATTTTAAAAGCAAGGAGCTAATAAGATATTATTTGCTCTGGAAATACACAAAGGTCAGGTTTGTGTCAGAAAATAAAAGGCAAAATTTAAATTCATTAGCTTCGAATTAATCATTTTATCATGCTATTTGATTCAAAGTTAATGTCAGTGTTAAGTTTATATTTAATTCATTCTCAAACTTTTCCTTATGTCTGATTATTTTTTCCTTAGTTCATTAAATATCTTCTACATTCACAGGAATAATAAACACTAATTGATTAGAATTAAGGGGCTTCCCTAGTAGCTCAGTTGGTAAAGAATCTGCCTGCAATACAGGGGATTCGGTTCAATTCCTGGGTCGGGAATATCCCCTGCAGAAGGAAATGGCAACCCACTCCAGTATTCTTGCCTGGAGAATCCCTTGGACAGAGGAGCCTGCCAGGCCACAGTCCATGGTGCTACAAGAGTTGCACATGACTTAGTGACTAAAGACTAAACAATGACAAATTGATTAGAAAGGCTATAAATGTTATCATTCTCTTCATGCCAGTTCACAGCCAATATAAATTCAAAATAGAGAAACACAACAAACATTTAACATTATAATATATTTAACCAAATTTTATTACTTATATAGAGTGAATTGAGTAGAAGACTAGGTTTATAACAAGAAAATAAAGCTTCAGTGTATCCCCTTGAAGATATTTTAAAATGAAGAAAATAATTTATGTTGGAAAATCACCTAAATTTTTATCTTATTTCTATTATCAAAATATGTTGAACTTTACATGATATAAAACCTTTATTTTTATTTTGTAATTTGTTAAAACTCTATAGTCTATTAAACACATAAACAGTGTATTGACTAAAGGAAGATATATTCCCTATGGTGATTCAAGAACATTTTCTCGCATGGTATAATCATCACTTTTTTCTCTTAAGGAAAGTCAATATCGTACATGGAATTCTCAGATATGGTCTGCTTTTATATTTTTATTTAAGTCATGAAAACAGGAAATCAAAGTGTCAAAACAGATTTTATACTTCTTGGTCTTTTCCAATATGGCCCAATGGACACCATTCTCTTTGCTGTCATTGCAATCCTGTTTTCTGTCGCTCTGATGGGGAATATCATACTGATTCTTCTCATTCAATTGGACACCAGACTCCACACTCCAATGTACTTCCTACTCAGTCAACTCTCTTTCATTGACATGATGTACATCTCTACCACTGTGCCCAAAATGGCAACTAACTTTCTGTCCAATAGTAAGACCATTACATTTTTAGGTTGCGAGATTCAAGCATTTGTGTTCTTGGTCCTTGGTGGAACTGAAGCTCTTCTTCTTGGTTTCATGTCTTATGATCGCTATGTAGCCATCTGTCACCCTTTACGTTACCCTGTACTCATGAGCAAGAAGATCTGTTGGTTCATGATCACATGTGCATGGACCAGTTGTTCCATCAACTCTTTAATACATACACTGTATGCATTTCAACTCCCCTTCTGTAGATCTCGACTTATTAATCACTTTTTCTGTGAAATTCCATCCATGTTGCCATTAGTGTGTCAGGACACTTCTCAGTATGAACACACAATACTCCTGAGTGGACTTATTATTCTGTTGTTACCTTTCATGGCCATTTTAGCTTCCTATGCCTGTGTACTTACTGTGGTATTCCAGATGAGTTCAGGAAAAGGGCAGACAAAAGCTATCTCCACTTGTTCCTCTCACCTGACTGTGGCAAGCCTGTTCTATGTAACCACTCTCTCTACCTATACAAGGCCACACTCCTTGCATTCCCCGGAAGAGGACAAGATCGTAGCTGTGTTTTATACCATTATTACACCTCTTCTGAACCCATTTATCTACAGCCTGAGGAATAAAGAAGTTATAAGGGCCTTGAGGAGAGTATGTGTGCAAAAAATATGACTGTAGGAATTCTTTATTGACTGAGACTGAATAACATAAAAAAGCTGTGCTTAAAATACTGTCTTAGAATATGTAAATGATAATAAAAACTGCATAGTAATATATGAAACCTAAGAAATGTTTATGAAGGAAAAAAGTGATAAAAATCTTTATTACTTCTGATATCAGAATTCCCTTGAGCATTGTTATTTTAACTAGATGAATTTTCAATATAGAGGCTTGAGAAACACTGTATTGTCCAACTTATTTAACTTTGAACACAATAAAATTCAACCCTTTTAATCCAATGTTTTCATATTATGAATATTTTGAATGGGACATTTAAAACCTGCGATCCAAAGCATGGGGTTCCCAGATGATTCAGTGGCAAAACAATTTGCCTGCCGATGCAAGGATATGCAGGAGATGTGGGTTCCATCCCAAGGTTGGGAAGATCCCTTGGAGGAGTAAATGACAACCCACTTCAGTATTCAGTATTCTTGGTCGGAGAATCCCATATACAGAGGAGCATGGCAGGCTACAGTCAATAGCGTCGCCAAAGACAGATATGACTGACAGACCCAGCACACATTCAAAGCATATGGAATATACTTTATCCTAGAAAAGGAGTACGTCAAGGCTGTATATTGTCACCCTGCTTATTTAACTTATATGCAGAGTGCACCATGAGAAATGCTGGGCTGGAAGAACCACAAGCTGGAATCAAGATTGCTGGGAGAAATATCAATAACCTCAGATATGCAGATGACATCACCCTTATGGCAGAAAGTGAAGAGGAACTAAAAAGCCTCTTGATGAAAGTGAAAGAGGAGAGTGAAAAAGTTGGCTTAAAGCTCAACATTCAGAAAACTAAGATTATGGCATCTGGTCCCATCTTTTCATGGGAAATAGATGGGGAAACAGTGTCAGACTTTATTTTTCTGGGCTCCAAAATCATTGCAGATGGTGACTGCAGCCATGAAATTAAAAGATGCTTACTCCTTGGAAGGAAAGTTATGACCAACCTAGATGGCATATTTAAAAGCAGAGACATTACGTTGCCAACAAAGGTCCGTCTAGTCAAGGCTATGGTTTTTCCAGTGGTCATGTATGGATGTGAGAGTTGGACTGTGAAGAAAGCTGAGCACTGAAGAATTGATGCTTTTGAACTATGGTTTGGAGAAGACTCTTGAGAGTTCCTTGGACTGCAAGGAGATCCAACCAGTCCATCCTAAAGGAAATCAGTCCTGAATATTCATTGGAAAGACTGATGCTGAAGCTGAAGCTCCATTACTTTGGCCACCTGATGTGAAGAATTGACTCATTTGAAAAGACCCTGATGCTGGGAAAGATTGAAGGAGGGAGGAAAGGGGATGACAGAGGCTGGGATGGTTGGGTGGCATCACCAACACAATGGACCTGAGTTTGAGTAAACTCCGGGAGTTGGTGATGGACAGTGAGGCCTGGCGTGCTGCAGTCCATGGGATTGCAAAGAGTCAGACACAACTGAGTGAATGAACTAAACTGAACTGAACTGAACTGTTCCAGAGAGATAGTTTAGCACTCAGCAGTCCTCTGAATTCTTCACTTGGGAGAGCATGAAGCTGGAGGAGCATTGTATTCATGAATGAGGTAGGAAATTTGTCCATTTCATCCTTTTCTTCTCAAGAGTTTATATTATTTTTATTTATATGATAGTTAATCATATTCAATAATATTTCATAGTGATGACTTATAGGATAATTATTTTAGAAATATCATATATTGAGAATTTTAATCACTTGTATTAAAATAAAACATTTTCAAAATTGTATGGTTCCAAATGCAGTGCTAATTATGATTAACATTTCCATTTTCCAAACTTTATTTTATTTAATAATATTAAGGATATAAATTTTATTTGTACCTTCCAGTTCTACAGATTTCTCTATTTCTCATCTCCTGAGATGAGTTACCATATATTTTAAATAATTTATGCAACACTTATCCCTAAGAAAAGTGGAATTGAAAATTCCAGGAAAACTTGGTGAGCACAGTGCAAAATATGCATCAATTACAACAATTAGAAAATCCTATACAGCTAAATAAGTACAAATTTAATTGCTTATTTGGTTAATTGCTTATGTGATTTTCAGTTTATGAGTCTAACAATATGATTTTTACAAAAGTCACATATGGATTTGAGAGTTGGACCATAAAGAAGACTGAGCCCTGAAAAATTAATGCTTTCGAAGTGTGGTGCTGGAGAAGAATCTTGAGAGTTGCTTGGACAGCAAGGAAATCAAACCAGTCAATCCTAAAGGAAATCAACTCTGAATATTCATTGGAAGGACTGATGCTGAAGCTGACACGCCAAAATTTTGGCCACCTGATACAAAGAAACGATTCATTGGAAAAGATATTGATGCTGGGAAAGATTGAGGTCAGGAGGAGAAGGGGGTAGCAGAGGATGAGTTGGTTGTATGGCATTATTGACCTAATGGACATAGGACTGAAAAAACTCAGGGAAATAGTGAAGGACAGGGAAGCCTAGCCTGCTGCAGTCCATGGAGTCACAAAGAGACATGACTCGGCCAGTTAACAACTGTTGGGGTCCTTTAATAGAACAGGACCTGGCAGTCCGGAGTAGATGATAAGAATGTGAAAGAGAGAGCCAGAGAGAGAGAGAAAGAAAGAAAGACACGGGACCCAAGCTCTGATGGAGCAAAGGTGCTTTAATGATTTTTCTGTGAGTATTTATAGGCTGTAGTATAAGAAATTTTTTTTGACAATGATAAAGAAAACCAAACGTACAAGAACTGTTACCAAGAGAACAAGGGATAATAATGGTCACAAGGTCAAGAGACAATCCATATCTCAAGAAAAAGGGGGGCGAGACTAAGCAGTTTTGTTGTAAAGAGAACATTTACTAAAGGAGACCCAAGCCTGTCTCACACAATGACCTCAGTCCTGAGAGCTGCGCAGTTCTACTCGCCTCTGGCAGAAGCTGATAAGGAACAGAGGATTTATGAGAAACAGCACATAGGAATCTTCCCATTAAACATTCCCTGACAAACAACAATAACAACAACAACAACAACAACAAGGAATTGAAAGACATATGCTGAGGATGATGAAATGTAAAATTAAAGAGGATTCAAAAAATAGAAAGATATCCCATGCTCTTGAATTGGAAGTATACATGCTGTTAAAATGGCTATTCTATATAAAGCAATTTACATATTTAATGACATCCCTATCAAATGACCCACGACATTCACAAAACTAGCAAAAACAATCCAAAAAATTGTATGGATCCATAAAAGATATAAAATTGCCAAAGCAATTCTATAGGGAAGGGGGAAACAGAAGGCATAACTCTTCCAGGCTTCAGATAATACTACAAAGTTACAGTAATCAAAACTATGATATTGGTACAAAAATAAACATATGGATCAATGGGACAAATAGAGAACCTAGAAATAAACCTACACACCTATGGTCAATTAATCTTTTACAAAGGAAAAAAGAATATAAAATGACAAAAAGTCTCTTCAGCAAATGTTGCTGGGAAAGTTGGACAGCTGCATGTAAATCAATGAAATTTAGAACACACCTTCATACCATACACAAAAATAAACTCAAAATGGATTAAATACTTAAACATAAGACATGACACCATAAAAGTTCTGGAAGAGAGCATAACCAAAACATCCTCTAACAGAAATCACACCAATGCTTTCTTATATCCATCTCCCAAAGCAAAAGAAATAAAACCAAAAATAAACAAATGGGACCTGATTAAATGTACAAGTTTTTGCATAGCAAAGAAAACCCTTAAAATGTGAAAATAAAATGTATGAAATGGGAGAAAATATTTGCAGACATATGTCAAGGGTTTAATTTCCAAAATATACAAACAGCCCATGTGACTCAATATAAAATAAATAAATAAGTAAACTCATCAAAAAAATAAGCAGAGGATCTAAACAGGTATTTCTCCAAAGAAGACATACAGAAGACCATGAGGCAAATGAAAAGATGTTCTACATCACTAATTATTAGATAAAGGCAAATCAAAACTACAGTGAGATATCACTTCACAGCAGTCAGAATGTCCATCATCAAAAAATGTACAAACAATAAATGCTGGGGAGAGGGTGGGGATAAAAGGGAACCCTCCTGCACTGTTGATGGGAATGTGAATTGAGACAGCCACTATGAAGAACTGTATGGAGGTTCCTCAGAAAACTAAAAATAAAATTACCATATGACCCAACATTTCCACTCTGGGACATATATCCAGATAAAACTATATGGCAGATTCATGTTGATATGTGGCAGAACCAATACAATATTGTAAAGTGATTAGCCTCCAATTAAAGTAAATTTAAATTAAAAAAAGTTGAACCATAAAAAAAGATGCATGCACCCCTATATTCATAGCAGGACTACTGACAATAGCCAAGACATGGAAACAACCTAAAAGTCCACTGACAGATGAATAGATTAAGAAGATGGGGTATGTAATACAATGGAATACCACTCACCCATTAAAAAGAAGGGAATAATGCCATTTGCAGGAACATGGATGCAACTAATGATTACCAAGCTAAGTGAAGTATATCATAAAGACAGGAAAATACCATATAATATCATTTACATGTGGAACCTAAAATATGGCATAAATGAGCCTATCTATAACAGAGAAATAGGCTCTCAGACATAGAAATCAGACTTGTGATTTCCAAGGGAGTCGAGGGAGAGATGGAGTTGGAGTTTGGAGTTGGTTGAAATAAACTATTACATTTAGAAGAGATAAACAGCAATGTCCTACTGTACAGCACAAGGAATTATATCCAGTCTCCTGGGATAGGGCAGTATTGGGGATATATGTTGTACCTATAGCTGATTCATGTTGAGATTTGACAGAAAACAGCAAAATTCTGTAAAGCAATTATCATTCAATAAAAAATTAATTAATTAATAAGTTTAAAAAAGAATATTTTAAAAAGAACATATATATATGTGTATAATTCAGTCACTTTGTTTAGCAGAGATTGTACATTGCAAATCAACAATACTTCAATAAAGAAAAATGTGGCAAAAAAGTAAAACAAAACTAAAACAAATATATGGTTACAAAAGGGGAAAGGTCAGGGGGAGGGATAAATTAATAGCTTGAGATTAACATCTATACACTACTACACACTATTATCTATTAAAATAGATAATCAAATATATGGTAAAAATCTGGATACTTTGTTGTACATATATGGGAAAAGAATCTGAATCACTTTGCTATACATTTGAAACTAACACAACATTGTAAACCAACTATGAAAACTGAAAAAGTTAGTTACTCAATCGTGTGTGACTCTTTGCAATCTATGGATTGTAGCCCGCAGGCTCCTCTGTCCATGGAATTCTACAGGCAACAGTATTGGAGTGGGTAGCCGTTCCCTTCTCCAGGGGGTCTTCCCGACCCAGGGATTCAACTTGAATCTCCTGCATTGCAGGCAGATTCTTTACTAGCAGAGCCACCAGGAAAGCCATTAATCAACTATATCCATATACAAAATAAAATTTTAAAAATATAAAGATAAAATTGGAAAGAATTAATAAAAAACCCTGCCCTTTTACTACGCTCCACTCTTGTATTTTAGATTTAATAAATATATTTTTTTTCAAAATAAACTAACAAATTATTTTAGCTATAAGCATTTTCAGCATTTTATTCCTTCTACTGATGGGCTTCCCTCGTGACTCCAACTGTAAAGCATCTGCCTGCAATGGAGGAGATTTGGGTTCAAATCTTAGGTCAGGAAGATCCCCTGAAGAAGGGAATGGCCACTACTCCAGTGTTCTTGCCTGGAGAATTCCATGGACAGAGGAGCCTTTTGGGCTACAGTTCATGGGATCTCAAACAGTCGGACATGACAGAGAGACTAACAATCATATAATATACATATATACCAAATACTATGTTTATGCGGTTAAACACAACCACAATATTAAATATTATTAATTTGACTATATATATAATAGTATTATATATATATTATAATATATATAATACGTGTGTGTGTGTCCATGCTAAATAATTTCTGGCATAATGACTCTCTGTGACCCTATGGATTGTAGCTCACCAGGCTTCTCTGTCCATGGGGATTCTCCAGGTAAGAATACTGGAGTGGGTTGCCATGTCCTCCTTCAGGGGATCTTCCCAAATCAGGGATCGAACCCGTATCTCTTATGTCTCCTGCATTGGCAGGCATGTTCTTTACCACTAGTGCCATCTGGAAAACCTATATGTACATCTATATCTATATCTTTATACCTTTACTAGAAGGTTTTATATTTTCATAAACCTAGTTAACATCTTTTTATTTTACCTTGAAGGACTTTTGATATTTCTTGTAAGACAGATTTATTAATGATAGGTTGCATAAGGTTTTTTTTGAGACCTTTCCCCTTTTACTACCAAAAAACAATTTTGTATGTATGGTAGCATTTTCATTTCAGTGCTTGGATACTCACTGATGTGAGAAAAGCAACTTATGAGGACTTAACAAAGAGATAGACAGTAAAAAAGCTGTCAGCAAAAATTGCACTGATTGTAATAACAAATCTAAAAAATTTAATGGAGGCAGCTCAACATGCAATCAATCAGTGGGTAGTCCTTGGATAATCTGTGGAAGTGATAAATCTAATAAAACTAGAGAATAAAAAATAGAAAATTGGTTGCTTGCATCGCATCATATGAAAGCTTAAAAAACTAGATGGTCAAGAATCTAAAATTTTAGTTACATTTAAGTTACTAAAATGAAAGTTACAATATTAAGTTAAAATACACTGTCTATTGTTCAAAGTTTAAATTACAGTATAGAGAAGAAAAATCTTAATTTAAGCAAACATCCTCAAATTATTGAGGATGGAAAGATTAAGGAAATTATTATTTCATATGAAAGAAAACATTGCAAGCATAAATAAATATTTTGATGAATTGGAATATAATAAAATATAAGACATATTTATTAAATGTTTGCTTATATATGTAAAGAAATCAAAATACAAGATCAATACACAAACTGAAAAAGAAATAAACATATTTAGGATATGAAAGGTCTCCTATATGAACAAGAAATGCTCAGAAACTCAATATACATGTGTAATGAGCTCATTTCACATGCTAGTAAAGTAATGCTCAGAATTCTCCAAGCCAGGCTTTAGCAATACATGAACTGTGAACTTCCAGATGTTCAAGCTGGTTTTAAAAAAGACAGAGGAACCAGAGACCAAATTGCCAACATCTGCTGGATCATCAAAAAAGCAAAAGAGTTCCAGAAAAACATCTATTTCTGCTTTCTTGACTATGCCAAAGCCTTTGTGTGGATCACAATAAACTGTGGAAATTCTGAAAGAGATGGGAATACCAGACCACCTGACCTGCCTCTTGAGAAATGTGTATGCAGGTCAGGAAGCAACAGTTAGAACTGGACATGGAACAACAGACTGGCTCCAAATAGGAAAAGGAGTTCGTCAAGGCTGTATATTGTCACCCTGCTTATTTAACTTATATGCAGAGTACATCATGAGAAATGCTGGGATGGAGGAAGCACAAGCTGGAATCAAGATTGCTGGGAGAAATATCAATAACCTCAGATATGCAGATGACTTATGGCAGAAAGTGAAGAAGAACTAAAGAGCCTCTTGATGAAAGTGAAAGAAGAGAGTGGAAAAAGTTGGCTTAAAGCTCAATATTCAGAAAACTAAGATCATGACTTCTGGTCCCATCACTTCATGGCAAATAGATGGGGAAACAGTAACAGTGTCAGACTTTATTTTTCTGGGCTCCAAATCGCTGCAGATGGTGACTGCAGCCATGAAATTAAAAGACGCTTACTCCTTGGAAGGAAAGTTATGATCAACTTAGACAGCATATTCAAAAGCAGAGACATTACTTTGCCAACAAAGGTCCGTCTAGTCAAGGTTATGGTTTTTCCAGTGGTCATGTATGGATGTGAGAGTTGGACTATAAAGAAAGCTGAGCACTGAAGAATTGATACTTTTGAACTGTGGTGTTGGAGAAGACTCTTGAGAGTCCCTTGGACTGCAAGGAGATCCAACCAGTCCATCCTAAAGGAGATCAGTCCTGGGTGTTCATTGGAAGGACTGATGTTGAAGCTAAAACTCCAATTCTTTGGCCACCTGATGCAAAGAGCTGACTCATTGGAGAAGAACCTGATGCAGGGAAAGATTGAAAGCAGGAGGAGAAGGGGACAACCGAGGATGAGATGGTTGGATGGCATCACTGGAGTTGATGGACATGGGTTTGGGTTGGCTCTGGGAGTTGGTGATGGACAGGGAGGCCTGGCGTGCTGCAGTTCATGGGGTTGCAATGAGTTGGACATGACTGAGCCACTGAACTGAACTGAACTGAGGTGATGTTGAAGGATTTAAGAAATGATTTTTTTTTTAGACTGTCTGCTCTCAGGAAGCAAAATTTTATGATTGGGTGGCTAATAAATTTATCTATAGTGAGAACATGCTGTACCAAAGCTAACAGAATAATTCGTAATACTCTGTCATTCATACTATGTAGAAAATGGGCATGTTTAGTAACCTTTGGGTCTTAAACAATATTCGTATTATGCCTGTGTTCAGTTGGGATTGTGGAATGGTCTTGCTTTTGCCTTGGTCTACCATGGTCAGAGTGGTTTTTCCTGATGAAGGTCTTAGCTTCCTATTGCTGTTATAGAACATTGTGTGTAGGTGTGTTAGTTGCTCAGTGATGTGCGACTCCTTGTGACCCCATGGACTCTAGCCTGCCAGGCTCTTCTGTCCATGGGATTTCCCAGGCAAGAATTCTGGAGTGGGTTACCATTTCCTTCTCTAGAGGAGATTCCCACTCCAAGGACTGAAGCTGGGTTTCCTACATTGCAGGCATATTCATTACCATCTGAGCCACCAGGAAATATTATCTTACACTTCAAAGGGTCAGAGGTCTAAAATTGATCTCACAGTACTAAATTCAAGGAAGGAACAGGCGCCATTCTTTGTGGGAGCTCTAGGAAAGAAATGTTTCCTTGTCTTTCCACCTTCTAGATCCTTCCAACACTAGTCGATAACCCTCTTTCCCAGTCTTGAAAGGCAGCAATGGGGTTGAGTCCTTCTCACGCTGCCATTTCTCTGATCCATTCGTTTGCCTCCCTTTCTACTTATAAAAATTCTTGTGATTACTTTGTGCCTACCTGGATAACTTAGACTAACCTTTCTATTCTAAAGACCGCTGATTAGCAATTTTAATTTTACCTGTAATCTTAATTTTCCTTTGTAAGGAACTTAACATATCCACAGGATCCAGATATTAGAACATGGACAGCAATAGGCTGTCTTGCTTATGCTGACCACATCAATGTCAGTGAAGCTGTGTATTTTAATGAAAGAAAATCAAGGCTTGCTCCTAGCAACATTAACACCTAACTGATAATATCTGGCCAGCTTTGAACTTCAGTGGATACATTTCTCAGATGAAGAATATTGTATCTCTTTACCTAGATCACTTGCACTGCATTTGGTGGGTAGATTTTGGAGGGTTAATATATCTTACCATACTACTGTATTTTTTTTTCACTTTATTATACCACTTATATACTTAGTATAATTAAAAATGTTGCTCATTCAATAAAAATTTAAAACACATTTCAATTAAATACTTACAGAAGTGCAAGCTTGCTATGATTTCAGTGAAGTATAGAGTACTGTTGGGACATGTAACAAAGTTGTCTCTTAATCATTATTGTTTAAGTAAATTCATGCAAATAAGCTAAGGTACAATGAAGATCACTTTGCAATTTCTCAGTAAAAACACAATATTGATCAGAGCTATTGATGCTATTATAAGTAACCAATATTGCTATCATTCTTTTTCTTATTTAACTTTTCTAGAATTATCAGCAGTGTTCTTGCCTGGAGAATCCCAGGAATGGGGAAGCCTAGTGGGCTGCCGTCTATGGGGTCGCACAGAGTCGAACACAACTGAAGCGACTTAGCAGCAGCAGTAGCAGCATATAAAATTATGCAAAATAAAAAATACTTCCTAGAGACTCATAAGAGTCTAGGTCCAGGACTGTTAAACTCCTTTTAGAGTCTTTCATCTTAAAGGGAAATTACTGGAACTCCAGAGTACCCACAGTTCCTATATTTTGGTATGTCAAGTATTTTTCTTATATGTTCCTTTACTAGTGAATGAGTCACCTCATTAACATCCACAGCAGGCTGAGGCCAATAACTGGATTAAGCCTTGTACTGCTTTGTGTGATTGAAGTTTATTATTCAGAAACTGCAAGCATGGTGATATCTTTTATTCCAACATGCTTTAATTTATTCTAAAAACATATACATGTATCCTCTGGATGGATTTTAATTCTGTTTTTTTTTTTTTAATTTCTCTTCTCTCACAACATTGACCATAGATCTTAGAATACGAAATGCATATAGACCTTTATATATTGGTTTGGTGACTTCTAGCAAAATTATTTACTATAATTAAGTGATCTTTCCATATTCCTAATCACGTCATTCATTTATTTATTTATTTATAATTGAAAGATAATTACTTTATAATAATGTGATGGTTTTTGCCATAACATCAGCATTAATCGGCCATAGGTGTACCTGTGTCCTTTCCCTCTTGATCCCCCTCCCTTCTCCCTCCCCAACCTATCCGTTGAGGTTGTCACAGAGCACCAGCTTTGGGTTCCCTGTGTCATACATCAAACTCCCAATGGGTATATGTTTCAATGATATTCTCTCAGATCATCCCACCCTGACCTCCCCCTACCATATCTAAAAGTCTACTCTTTATATGTGTCTCCGTTGCTGCCCTGAATATAGAATTGTTGGTACTATATTTCTAGATTCCAAATATATGTGTTAATATATGATATTATTCTTTCCTTGCTGACTTACTTCACTCTATAATAGAGTCTAGGTTCATCCATCTCATTAGAACTGACTCAAATGCATCCCTTTTCATAGCTGAGTAACATTCCATTGTATATATGAACACAACATCCTTATCCATTCATCTGTTGATGGACATCTAGGTTGCTTTCATGTCCTATCTTTTGCAAATAATGCTTCAATGAACATAGGGGTACATGTGTCTTTTTCAGTTCTGGTTTCCTCAGGGTATATGCCCAGAAGTGGGATTGCTAGATTGTATGGTAGTTTTATTCCTAGTTTTTTGTGTTTTTAAGGAAGCTCCATACTATTCTCTGTAGTGATTGTATCAGTTGGCATTCTCACCAGCTGCGTAAGAGGATTCTCTTTTCCCATATCCTCTCTAGTATTTATTATTAGTAGGCTTTTTTTGATGATGGCTATTCTGACTAGTGTGAGATGATACCTCATTGTAATTTTGATTTGCATTTCTTTAATCTTTGACAAAGGAAGCAAAAATGTACATTGGAAAAAGAACAGTCTCTTCAACAAGTTTTGCTGGGAAAACTGGTCAGCTATGTGTAAAGAATGAAATTAGAATACTTTAACACCATACACAAAAATAAACTCAAAATGGATTAAACGTAAGACCAAAATCTATAAAACTCCTAGAAGAAAACACAAGCAGAATAAATCACATAAAGACCCTTTATGATCCACCTCATAGAATAATGGAAGTAAAATAAAAAATAAGCAAAAGAGGGCCTAATTAAACTTAAATGCTTTTGCACAACAAAGCAAACTGTAATCAAGATGAAAACACAACCCTCAGAATGGGGGAAAATAATAACAAATGAAACAACTGACAAAGAATTAATCTCCAAAATATGCAAGAAGCTCATGTAGCTCATTACCAGGAAAACAAATAACCCAATCAAAAAGTGAGCAGAAGACTTAAACAGACACAACTCCAAAGAAGACATACAGATGGCTAGCAAATACATTATAAAATGCTCAATATTGCTCATTATTAGAGAAATGTAAATCAAAGCCACAATGAGGTATCATTCCAATCACTTCTTATATAGAGCTATTCAATCAGTTACTGAATGGTTATGTTCTGATCATTAATATACTATTGTAATATTCTTTCAGATTTAATAAAACATGTATTGACAGATAAAAACTTTTAAAATAACTTCTCTCAGCACCCTTTATTAGATCAGATAACAAAACTGTCTGCTTGAGTAGAGAGAAAACAGAGTGTATTTAATTACACTTGTATGATATGATATATCTGGTGCTTCATATTCATTTTTATACATTTACCTCTACAAATAACCTTGTGGGACAGATAGTATTGTCCTTCTATAGATGATTAAATTGAATCTCAGAAAATTATGTAACTCAGTAC
Source organism: Bos javanicus (assembly GCF_032452875.1). Taxonomy (NCBI): domain Eukaryota; kingdom Metazoa; phylum Chordata; class Mammalia; order Artiodactyla; family Bovidae; genus Bos; species Bos javanicus. Next base: position 41,084,330 of record NC_083874.1, read on the forward strand.
AAATTATAAATCTAGAAAGATTCAAGAATAGAAGAGCTCAATTAAGCCAACCTATTTAGAAGAATGCCTTTGGGGGTGAGATGTTTCTATAACACTCTGTCCCCTATGTAATGGCTTGCTTTTCTTGGCACATTGGTTAGTAGAAAACTGAAGACTAACAGGATTGGAGGCATCCCTGGGTATGACAAGACTTTTATGCATGCTATCTTAATTAACAATATTGTTAAGCAAAACTTGCTTTCAAAATATTCATATCTTGATTTCAACATTACATGAGTCAAACAATATATTTTCTGTAAAAATCAAATATCTTAAGACTGAAAATTATCTGCATGGAGGTAATAAATGGAGAAAGTAATTGGTTATCTGTATTCTCCTAAATGTGTTCTCTTGGTCATTTTCAGAGCCTGAAATTCAGAACTTTCTAAGGTTTTACCCAGGTTCCTTGCATTTTATATTTGGTGAATTCTGGACAGTGATCCAGAAGTCAGAGAAATTCAGGATTAGATCTTCCACACAGTAGCTGCTCCTCAGGCAGGTGAGTGTCAGAACTGAGTGCATCAAACTTAGGGTTATATTCTATTTTGCTTCAATAATCTTAAGAACTGTATCATAATCCATCACATTTGAAGGGAAATTACATCACATAATGAAGTCATAATTAGTCCTTTTTACTTTCTGACATATACCTTTCATAATTTGCAAAGCATGGGTTCACCTCTTTCACTTACCATGATATCTAAGATCATTCTGCCTATTGTATTGCATAATGGAAATTTAATACAATATATATTATTATTACACATTTTAAAAGACCTTGAACATTTCTGTGTATGTAGGGTGTTTTCCTCTTTCTTGTGGGTATTTTTTAAATTGAAATCTAGAAAAGCATATATCAACAGTTTCAAGGGACAAAGGTAGTTCTACAGTTCTCAATATTTCCAAACTGATTTTAGATATGGTGGCTTAGTCTCTAAGTCATGTCCAACTCTTGTGACCCCATGGACTTAGCCCACCAGACTCCTCTGTCCATGGGATTTTCCAGCCAAGAATACTAGAATAGGTTACCATTTCCTTCTCCAGGGGATCTTCCAGACCCTGAAATCGAACCTAGGTCTCTTGCATCACAGGCGGATTCCTGCATTGCAGGTGGATTCTTTACAAAACTGAGCTATGAGGGAAGCCCATATATATATTTAAATGTATATTTATATGTATAAATTTTATCCCATATTAATTTTTACTTTATTCCAATTGGTAATGCCTATTATCAAGAAAAATTAAATCCAAATTTTGACTGTATAAAATAATTATTCTGTTTAATGTGTGGTTTTGTTTAATTTCCAAAGAGATCATAATTTTGATTTGGGTATGTTACATACATTTATCTGTCAAATTGCACAATATATGGATGAACTTTTCAAGAGACTTGGGATTCTGTTCATATCTAAGTCCTAGGTTAATGGATGCAATTAATTAATCATCTACATCTATTTATCATGATTTGTTAGGAAAAGTGACAGTGTTTTAGTACATTAAAATGATACTGCCTACTACTTATTGAAAACTAATTCCCAATAATCAGTAAAGCACTGTTTTTTTACCATCTTACTTTATTCTTACAACAGTCATGTGATGTATTAGTAGTTTTGTACTCATTTTAAAATAAAAACTTGAAGCCCATAGTTCATAGAACTTGCAATTACTGTTGTTGTTTAGTCACTCAGTCGTGTCTGACTCTGTGACCTCTTGGACTGTGGCATGCCAGGCTTCTTGTCCATCACTATCTCCCACAGTTTGCTAAAACTCATGTCCATTAAGTTGATGATGCCATCCAACCATCTCATCCTCTGTCACCCACTTCTCTTTCTACCCTCAATCTTTCCCAGCGTCAGGGTCTTTTACGATGAGTCAGCTCCTCACATCAGATGGCCAAACTATTGGAGTTTCAACTTCAGCAGTTACTTGAATGTGAAATAGAAAGAGCTCATTTACCTCTTTAATTCCCTCTGCTTGATTTGTGGATGATGTAGAATCTTCCGATGGAGCTCTACACATTTGACTTTAACTATGAAAGGGCAGGAGTTCCTATGTTCTTTTGGTTAAATTAACATTTCTATACTTATATTTCTTCATGTATTCATAAATATATTTTAAAAATATTCATTCCATATTTTATCTTTGCAATGAGATTTGTTGCTAGTACAACCGAGTGTACTCCATTTGCCCAATGTGAAACTGAAAAAATATTTTCCATAATTTGAACGAATTTACTAATTGCATGAAAGATATTCATTTATTCCAGCCTACAACAGTCAGAGGTCCGGATAGAAATGAAACAATGAATCTAAGAGGAATTTTAGTTCTGTGTAATCAAATATTTTATACAGCTAGAAAATAAATAGCAAGTGATTTTATACTGTTTTCAATGGGAGAACAACATCAAAGGTGACCAAATATATTCTTGACTTGCAAATCTATCCTGAAAATTGAACCTGTTGAATTATACAAAATCGAATCCACTTGGGTAAAGCCGTTGTTGTTATGAAATAAAACATGTAAGATCATCTTTTTATATTAGTGCTTTAAAACTTCTAAAAGGAAAAAAAAATATTGTATACATGACAAATTCCATGTCATATTAAAATTCTTATCATCTATTTTGCATTAAATATGTAAGAAAATATTTCAAAAATTACCAAGAACCTATATATAGCCTTAGAATGATTAAATTTATCATGATCATGTGTGTTTGCTCTGTGTTCAAAGAATTCATAAATGGTGGATGGATTGTAGAGTCCAACCCAAAGAGATATTGCCAATATCTTGTCACCTAAACTATTACTAAGTTAATATAAGTAGAATTTATTATATGTTAATTTTCAAATAAATATTGATTTTACTTTCAAAATGTTTGATGAGAAACAAATAATATTTTTAATAGTAAAAAAAAAATAAGGCTAATCTGTGTAGAAGTATTGCATTATGCCACACTCAGCTGTGTACTTTTACATCTTTTATCTCTAAATCAGCAAATAATTTTAAATAAGATCAATAATATATTTCATTCCACTTTGTACATAATTAAGCTGATATTTAAGCATATTTAAATTTACATCACTTAAATACATCCAAATATTTGTCAGGGACATAGGCATTTAGCCTAGGCTAAGAGTAGGCTAAGAAGACTACTCTTTAATTCTGTGTTTCTGTTTCATAAAATCAAAGAGAAAGCAATATTGTAAAGTAATTAGCCTCTAATTAAAATAAATTTAAATTAAAAAAAATCACAAACACAAAGAACCCAAAAAGTTAAAAAAAAAGAAAAATGCTGCTCTCAGTTCTCTAATTTTTAATGTACATTGCTAGTGAGTTACATAACTTTTTAGACTTTTTATTTCCTACTGACTAAATTTGAAATACATCAGTATTTCACATAACATCTTTTTTCTTATTATTTTTTTAAAATTTTATTTTATTTTTTAACTTTACAATATTGTATTGGTTTTGCCATATATCAACATCAATCCGCCACAGGTATACACGTGTTCCCCATCCTGAACCCTCCTCCCTCCTCCCTCCCTGTACCATCCCTCTGGGTTGCCTATTATACAGAGTGAAGTAAGCCAGAAAGAAAAACATCACATAACTTTTTATTTGCAAATACAAGGTTGAATGCATGAAATGTCTCTTGTTACCACAGTGATCTTTTAAAAGTGCTGTTAGTTTAAAATAACTTCTTCTTCAATTGTAAACCCACATTAGACTCTCAAAATCATAATTAAATAACTCATCATTTAAATGTATATTGAGAACATGAACTTAAGCATGAATATTATCTTTTGGTTTTGATTTAAATAGAGAGCACAAAGTGAAACCCAATGAAGCAAATGAAGCCAATGTTGGAAACAGTTTAGCAACTATAAACTTCCTGAATCAGAAATAAGTAGACTAACTCAAGAAAGGTGGTGGTAACCTGCTGAAATCTCACAAATATTGTCAAAGTCAATTTTGACCCAGCTTTGGAATTTTCTCATTTTATTTACGTATTCTGTTAATTCAGATTTCTATCCTCTGTTGGCCCTGACTCTGGGCTGGATTAACCGGAGGAATTTATATTGCATTATAGCAAATTCATAGAAACAAAATTCCATCTCTCCATATCATGTAATAAAAATGAATTTTAGACAATACATTTAATAACACTAATATAGTTGATAAGCATAGATGTAAAAGATGGTTAAAAAATACCAACCTGATCATGATCATAGATTCAAACAATTCGCATATCAATAACAAGTATTTTTATCCCAATAATATTCACATGGTCTAACATGAGAAAATCTACCAATGTAATCTAGCCCACTAGTATTAAATAAATAATAACCTAAAAGTATCTCAAATATATATAATATTCAATGTAAACTTTGGTTCAAAATGATGTAACAATTAAAAAATGTTTAATAGTTTAAATGGGCTGAGGAAGATACTTAACATGCATAATGACAAGTCAGAACATTGTACACAAATAAAAAAAATAAATCTATAAGGAAGATTCAAACAATTCAGTAGAAAATATGGACATGAGATGTTCACAATAAACTTGGAAGAGTAATCCAAGAGGTTAATGAATACTTTTGCTCCATATCATTGATGAACTTATAAATAATAACAAAATTAATTATTATTTTTTAAAATTATGGTCATAATTACTATACCTAACAATATCTAGCAGTACCACACATGGAGTAATTGAAAAAATCAGAAATTGATGAGAGTGAAAAAGTTTAGGAATTAAGTTACCCAAAGGCTTCAAAATGCAAGTTTTAAATTATTTAATAGAAGAAAACTCTTGTCCCATGCACAAGGGCATAGAATATGGTGATAGAAAATTACAAAGAACTATGTAAGGATTGATGCTAAAGCTGAAACTCCAATACTTTGGTCACCTGATGCGAAGAACTGACTCATTGGGAAAGACCCTGAGTCTGGGAAAGATTGAAGGCAGGAAGACAAGGGGACGACAGAGGATGAGATGTTGGATGGCATCACGGACTCGATGGACATGAGTTTGAGCCAGCTCCAGGAAGTTGGTGATGGACAGGGAAGCCTGGCATGCTGTTGTCCATGGGGTCGGAAAGAGTTGGACACGACTGAGTGACTGAACTGAACTGAAGTCTTCAGCAATATGCTGTATGCTACATTATAACAAAACAGAGGCATAATTAATTTCCAAGCCTAGATAGATATAATATTGTTATTGCTCATTCACCTAGTCATGTCTGACTCTTTTAGACCCCATGGACTGCAGCACACCAGGCCTCCCTGTCCTTCACAATTTCCAAAAGTTTGCCCAAGTTCATGTCCACTGAATCCATGATGCCATCCAGCCATCTTATCCTCTGATGCCCTCTTCTCCTTCTGCCCTCTGTCTTTCCCAGCATCAGGGACTTTTCCAATGAGTTGGCTGTTTGCATCAGGTGACCAAAATACTGGATCTTCAGCTTCAGCATCAATCCTTCCAAAGAGTAATCAGGATTGATTTCCCTTAAGATTGAATTGTTTGATCTCCTTGCTGTCCATGGGACTCTGCAAAGTCTTCTCTAGCACCACATATCAAAGGCATCAATTCCTTGGTGCTCTGCCTTCTTTAGGGTCCAGTTCTCACAACCCTATGTGAACACTCAGAACACCATAGCCTTGACTGTACAGACCTTTGTTGGAAAAGTAATGTCTCTGCTTTTCAACACCCTTGTCTAGATTTGTCATAGCTTTCCTGCCAAGAGGCAATCATCTTCTGATTTTTTGGCTGCAGTCACCATCTGTAGTTATTTTAAAGTCCAAGAAGAGGAAATCTATCACTACTTCCACCTTTTCCCCTTCTTTTTGCCATGAAATAATGAGGTTGGAGGCCATGATCTTAGTTGTTTTAATATTTAATGTTAAGTGAGCTCTTTCACTCTGCTCCTTCACCCTCATCAAGAAGCTCTAGTTCCTCTTTGCTTTATGCCATTAGAGTGGTATTATCCACATATTAGAAGTTGTTGATGTTTCTGCCACCTATATTGATTCCAGCTTGCAACTCACCCAGCCCAGCATTTCTCATGATGCACTCAAAATATATGTTAATTAAGCAGAGTGACATCAGTACAGTCTTGTTGTATACCTTTCTCAAACTTGAACCAATCAGTTGCTCCACACAAGGTTCTTAATATTGCTTCTTGACCTGCATACAGGTTTCTCAGGAGACAGGTAAGATGGCCTTGTATTTCCATCTCTTTAAGAGCTTTCCACACTTTGTTATTATTATTTCCACACAGTCAAAGGCTTTAGCTTAGTTGATGAGACAGATGTAAATGTTTTTCTGGAATTCCCTTTTTTTCTCTGTGTTCCAGCAAATGTTGGCAATTTTATCTCTGCCTCCTCTGTCTTTTCTAAACCCAGCTTGGATATCTGGAAGTTCTTGGTTCATGTAATGCTGAAGCCTAGCATTCAAGATTTTAAGCATGACCTAACTAGCATGGGAGATGAGTGCAATTTTCCAGTGGTTAGAACATTCTTTAGTACTACCCTTCTTGGAAACTGGGATGAGGATTGAATTTTTCCAGTACTGTGGCCACTGGGTCTTCCAGATTTGTTGACATATTGAGTGCAGCACTTTGATAACATCATCCATTAGGGGTTAGCATAGATTTACTGGAATTCCATTGTATACTAGATTTATTAACAGCAGTGCTTTCTAAAGCCCATGTGACTTCACACTCCAGAATGTCTGGCTCTGGGTGACTCATCACACCATCATAGTTATCTGGTTCATTAAGATCTTTTTTACACAGTTCTTCTGTGTATTCTTGCCATCTCTTCTTGATCTCTTCAGTGTCTACTAGATCTCTACCATTTCTGTCCTTTGTTGTGCCCATCTTTGGGTGAAACATCTCCTTGATATTTCTAATTTTCCTGAAGAGATCTCTAGTCTTTTGGTTTATGTTGTTTTCCTCTATTTTTATGTGCTGTTCATTGCACAAGTTCTTCTTGTCTCTCCTTGCTATTCTTTAGAACTCTGTGTTTAGTTGGATTGATGTACCTTTCCTTTCTCCCTTGCTTTTCATTTGCCTTCTTTCTTTGGCTATTTGTAAAACCTCTTCAGATAACCACTTTGCCTTCTTGTTTTCCTTTTTCTTTGGGATGGTTTTATTCACTGCCTCCTATACAGTATTATTGATCTCATCTGTAGTTCTTCAGGCTCACTGTTTACTAGATCTAATTCCTTGAATCTATTCATCATTTTAACTGCATATTCATAGATCTGATTTAAGTCATACCTGGCTGGCCTAATGGCTTTCCCCATTTTCTTTAGTTTAAGCCTGAATTTTGCTATGAGAAGCTGATAATCTGAGCCACAGTCAACTCCAGGTCTTGCTTTTGCTGACTGTATACAGCTTCGCTCTGTGTGGCTACAAAGAATGTAATCAATTTGACTTTGGTATTGACCATTTGGTGATTTCCATGTGTAAAGCCATCACTTTTGTTGTTGAAAAAGGGTGGTTCCTGTGAACCATGCATTCTCTTGGCAGAATTCTGTTAGCTTTTGCCCTGCTTCATTTTTTTTCTACAAGGCCAAATTTGCCTTTTACTCCAGGTATATCTTGACTTCCTAATTTTGCATTCCAATCCCCAATGATGAATAGAGCATCTTCTTTTGGTGTTAGTTCTAAGAGGTCTTCTAGGTCTTCATAGATCTGATCAACTTCAGCTTCTTTAGCATACGTGGTAGGGGCATAGACTTGAATTACTGTGATGTTGAATGATTTGCCTTGGAAACAGAGATCATTCTGTCATTTTTGAGGTTGTGCACAAATACTGCATTTTGGACTCTTTTGTTGATCATGAGGGCTACTCCATTTCTTCTATGGGATTCTTGCTCACAGTAATATAATGGTCATCTGAACTAAAATTTTCCATTGCTGTCCATTTTAGTTCACTGATTCCTAAGATGTCTATGTTTATTCTTACCATCTCCTGGTTAATCATGCCCAATTTACCTTGATTCACAGATCTAACATTACAGGTTCCTATGCATTACTGTTCTTTGTAGCATTGGATTTTTCTTTCATCACCAGACACATCCACAACTGAGCATCATATCCCAGCACTTCATTTTTTCTGGGGTATTAATAGTTGTCCTCTGCTTTTTCCCAGCAGCAAATTTAACACCTTCTGATATGGGGGACTTCTCTTTCAGTGTCATATCTTTTTGTCTTCTTATAGAGCCCATGAGGTTCTCATGGCAAGTACACTGTGGGTGGTTTGCCATTCCCTCCTCCAGTGGATCATGTTTTTTCAGAACTCTCCACTATGACCTGTTCATCTTTTTTTTTTTTTTAACATAAATTTATTTATTTTAATTGGAGGTTAATTACTTTACAATATTGTATTGGTTTTGCCATACATCAACATGAATCCACCATGGGTGTACACATGTTCCCAATCCCAAATCCCCCTCCCTCCCTCCCCATACCATTCCTCTGGGTCGTCCCAGTGCACCAGCCCCAAGCAACCAGTATCATGTATAGAACTTGGACTGGTGGTTCGTTTCATATATGATATTATACATGACCTGTTCATCTTGGTGGCCCTACATGTCATGGCTCATAGCTTCATTGAGCTACACAAGCCCCTTCATCATGACAAGGCAGTGATCCATGAAGAGTAGGTATAATATACATATTATTAAAATTATGAAGCAAGAAATTGTTATGCTTATATCTTATTTACAACTATTTTGATTAACAGAACATCTAAAGCTTTTAATAGCATAATGGACATTGGTGGTATACGCTAGATACTAAAGCAATGCCAATATTTATTAAAGATATGGTGCTTATTTACAAAACTTCCACAACTTATAAATTTACTTACAGCAGAAGTAAAATAGTATTGCTAAACAATAGATTATGAATAAAGCCAAAAGATTAAAATACTAATCTATTACTCTCTTCCAAAGTTTGATTTGCAAGGAAAAGATAAATGTCACATAAGATAGCAAGTTGTTTGCATAAAAATCCAGTTCATTTACCATAGACACTTACAGGTAACAGAAGCTAGATGCTTTAGTGAAAAGATAACTAATCCCTGGAAGTAACCATAATGCTGCAAATTTTATGTGTAGGTGGTACTATATTAATTTTGCATGATAAATTAATTTAAGCAAGTATTGATTAAGTACTTAAACAACCAATTAATCAGTTCAATGAGTATGATAATAAATCTGTTAATTAATAATTAGATTAGTTGATTGATATATCTCCTACATTTAAGGATGTATGATTACTGGTAATGAAGTGTGAACAAGCTACAAGTAAAATCAATTTTGTATTTTCCTTTAGGTTATACATATATATGAAATTATGAACTTTTTGTAATGTATATATTTAACTAAATTCACATTCATTTTGTGATGACATATTAGATATAAACGTTAACTGTTGAAAGGTCTCTAAACTGAGAGAAAGTCTCTGTGATCAGGAAGACAGTGGCGCTCAGGCCTGGTATACTGAGATCATGGGTTGCTTGCAGGTGTGGAAGAAAGAAATTTAACAATTTTTCCTCTCCTCCCAGAAAACTGAGTTTTAGTACTTCTATATTTGTTTTTTGCATATTTATTAATCAAAATTTGTACATTGTGACATTGACTGAACTCATGAAACTAATTTAAACAAATATAGGAGAAATACACAATATTCATCAGATATATCACATCAACATTGACTAAAATGAATGAATGAATGTGTCTGTAGGTCCCTCAACATAAAAGTCCCCAAATTATAGAAAGCTGTGATCATCTAATAATGTTTCCTAACTATAGGAGTAAATGATGTGTGATATATTGACAAAATATACAAAATTATAGAAATGTAGTGAGTACTACTATATATGGACTTCCCTGGTGGCTCAGCAATAAAGAATTCACCTGCTGATGCAGGAAATATGGGGTCAATCCCTGTGTTGGGAAGATGCCCTGGAGAAGAAATTGGCACCCAACTCCAGTACTCTTATCTGGGAAATCCCACAGACAGAGGAGTCTGGCAGGCTATAGTCCATGGGGTTGCAAAAGAGTCAGACGTGCCTTAACGACAAAACAGCTATTATACATACATGTTATCAAATCTATTTGGATCCAAAATAAAGTGTAATTACAAAAAGATGGAAGATAAGATGCTAAGGCAATCAATTGTGAATGCAAATGTTAAAGTCATAATTATGCCTCCCAGTATCTTTTTTTTTCTGTTATTTGATCAAGCTTTTGTAAGGAAATGTCCAAGCTTCCTTTTAAACAGGAATTTCCTAATAATTCATTGTCTTCCAGGAATAACTGAGACATGGAAAATACAAATGTCACCACAGGAAAAAATTTCATTCTTCTAGGACTCTTTAACTACACAGAGACCCATCTGTTCCTCTTTTCCATGGTGCTCATGACTTTCCTCACCTCTCTGATGGGCAATGCCTTCATGATCATGCTCATCTATGTGGATCCTCGGCTTCACACACCCATGTACTTTCTGCTTAGCCAGCTCTCCCTCATGGACATGATGCTCGTTCTCACTATTGTCCCCAAAATGGCAGCCAATTACCTGAGGCACACCAGGTCCATCTCTCCCACTGGCTGTGGTGCCCAGATTGTCCTGCTTCTTACTCTGGGAGGGGGCGAGTGCTTCCTCTTAGCCGCCATGGCCTATGACCGCTATGTGGCCGTATGTCACCCCCTGAGATACCCGATCCTCATGAATCAGAAGCTCTGCTTGCACATGACAGCAGGCTCCTGGCTTTTGGGAGGGGTGGATGGGCTGATGCAGGCTGGTGCCACCCTGAGCTTCCCTTACTGCCACTCTCGAGAAATCAACCACTTCTTTTGTGAGGCGCCATCACTTGTTCGCCTTACCTGTGCAAACACCATGATTTTTGAATTCTTCATGTATGTATGCTGCATTCTGATGCTCTTAATCCCACTGTCTCTCATTTTGGCTTCCTATAGTCTCATCCTGGCTGCTGTGTTTCGTATGCAGTCCACTGAAGCCAGGAAGAAGGCCTTTGCAACCTGTTCTTCCCACTTGGCTGTCGTGGGGCTCTTCTATGGCACTAGCATGTTTATCTACATGCGGCCCAAATCTTACCATTCAGTGGGCCATGACAAGGTGGTCTCTGCCTTTTACACAATTTTAACACCTGTGTTGAACCCCCTTATATACAGTGTAAGGAATATAGAAGTCAAGGGGGCTTGTAGAAAGTGGCTGGAGAAACATTTTAAGTCATAGTGAACATAATTTGCTAATATTGCATCACTCAAATTAGATTCAGGTTACAAAATTTTTTGTGCATCAATATACTTGGCACTCCTTTGCCAGCTTGCACTGATTTTTAAAACTGATTTTTAAAAATATATTAAACTACTACATGTTAGATAAATTAATAAAAATTACATTTGTCATTTTTTCCATACCTTGTCATATTATTTTTTCTGAACTTACCTTGTAATTAGTTGTGATTATATGTGATTTAGAAAAAATCATTTGGTAAAAGATAAGCAGATATGACTACAAATATGTAGGTTAAAATATGTAGTAATCATGAAAGGAAAAATTCAACAACTTTGTCTAAAAAAAGCAACACTAATTAAAATGATTAATATGTGATAAATATCACATAAATTAGTATAGATAATATATTTATACAAAGTAATATTTTTAAAAAAGGATGAAGTTTTTTGTTCACTTGCTAATAGGAGTATCTAATTAATATGAAATGCTATGAAGAAAATATTGTCTTTGATCACAAGGAAAGTCTTAGGCCTGAGGTTTCATGTTTTGGAGATTAACTGAATGGAGTTAATATTATTGGATGAGTTTTATCTCATGATCTCTTGATGAGTTTCTTTTAAGATATTTTATTTACAAGAGAGGAAGGAAGAAATATAGGGAGAGGGAAGAGGGATGAGTGGGAAGGAAAAAAAGGAATGAAAGAAAGACAGGTATGGCACACAATTTGAAAATTAATGCCAGTTTAGAAATGAAAAAAATCAAATTAAAATATTCTTCTGAAAAAATTATCAAATATGAATTTTAATATCATCTAAATTGACTACCATATTTCATTTAGCTATCTTATATCATCTTAAATAAAATACTAATTAAAATGATCAATATTGGGTATTATTATCACATAAATTAATATAGATATTACCTTTTAGATCTTCAGGGAATAAATTTTTTTAATGAAAAAAACATGTGTTTGTATAGGTTCAATAATTCTGATTTTACATGTCATGTCAGATCCTTGAAGATAAAATGTTAGTAAAGATGAAAGGAAAAAAACCTATAAAAACAAACAAAGCAATTAAGAAAATGGCAATAGAAGCATACATATTGATATAATTTCTTTAATGAAACTGGATTGAATGCACCAAACAAAAGATATACACTGATTGAGTGGACACAAATACAAGACCTATATATATGCTGTCTACAAGGAACTCAGCTGAGACCTAGGAATGTATGCAGATTGAAAGTGATTCAGTGAAAGAAGGTATTCCATGCAAGTTCCAAATCACAAGATTCCATTCCAAATCACAAGAAAGCTGGAGTAGCAATACTCACATGAAACAAAATAGACTTTAAAGTAAAAACTGTTAAAATAGACAAAGACATACACAACATAGTGATCAAGGAATCAATCCAACTAGAGTATATAAAAATTATAAATTTATATGGACCAAACATAGGCTCACCTCAGTATAAAAGGCAAATACTAACAACCATAAAGAGAGAAATCAACAGTAACATAATAATATTGGGGCACTTTAACACCCAACTTTCACCAATGAGCAGATCATCTAGACAGAAAATTATATTCTAATGAGGTGGATGAAACTGGAGCCTATTTACAGAGTGAAGTAAGTCAGAAAGAGAAACATCAATACAGTATATTAATGCATATATATGGAACTTAGATGGTAATGATGACTGCATGTACAAGGCAGCAAAAGAGACACATATGTAAAGAACAGATTTTTGGACTCAGTGGGAGAAGGGAAGGGTGGGATGATTTGAGAGAATAGCATTGAAACATGTATATTACCATATGTAAAATAGATAACCCATGCACGCTCGATGCATGAAGCAGGGCACTCAAAGCTGGTGCTCTGGGACAACCCAGAGTGATGGGGTGAGGAAGGAAGTGGGAGGAGTGTTCAGGATGGGGGGGGCACATGTACACCCATGGCTTATTCATGTTGATATATGGCAAAAATCACCACAATATTATAAAGTAATTAGCCTCCAATTAAAATGAATAAATTATGACACAGCACTCCCACTGCTGGGCATACACACTGAGGAAACCAGAATTGAAAGAGACACGTGTACCCAAATGTTCATTGCAGCAGTGTTTATAATAGCTAGGACATGGAAGCAACCTAGATGTCCATCAGCAGATGAATGGGTAAGAAAGCTGTGGTACATATACACAATGGAGTATTACTCAGCCATTAAAAAGAATACATTTGAATCAGTTCTAATGAGGTGGATGAAACTGGAGCCTATTATACAGAGTGAAGTAAGCCAGAAAGAAAAACACCAATAGAGTATGCTAACACATATATATGGAATTTAGAAATATGGTAACCATAAGCCTGTATGCGAGACAGCAAAAGAGACACAGATGTGTAGAACAGTCTTTTGGACTCTGTTGGGGGGGGTGATTTGGGAGAATGGCATTGAAACACGTATAATATCATATAAGAAACGAATCGCCAGTCCAGGTTTGAAGCAGGATACAGGAAGCCTGGGGCTGGTGCAGTGGGATGACCCAGAGGGATGGTATGGGGAGGGAGACGGGAGGGGGGTTCAGGATTAGGAACATGTGTACACCTGTGGCAGATTCATGTTGATGTATGGCAAAACCAATATAATATTGTAAAGTAATTAGTCTCTAGTCAGAATAAATAAATTTAAATTAAAAAAAAGTTTATGGATTTATGTAATAATCTATGCTGAAAAATACTATTTTATACTTCTATATTATTTGCATATGTAAATTGTATAAGTAAATATTTAAATATGAAATTTGCATGTGCACTCCAATATGTATAGTATTTATTTTTCATCCCTTCTCCACACTGGGTGGCAGATTGACATTAATCAGCTGAAGATGTTCAGTGCTTCTCAAGGTTCACTGCTTCTAGTGGATGCTGAAATGAATTACCAAAATTTTGTGCTTTAAAACAACAGGAACGTATTTTCTCACACTCTTGAAGGCCAAAAATCCAAAATGAATTCCACTATGTTGAAATCAAAGTGTTAGTAGGGCTCACTACATCAAGAAGTCCCAGAGAATAATCTTTTCATTGCCGGTTCTAGTTCATGTGTTTGCCAACATTTCTTGTCTTGTGGTTGAAGGACTCCAATCTCTGCCTGTGTGCCAGTTATGCACATTGCCTTCTTTTCTTCTGACTTTGTTGAATCTCTGTCTCCTTCCTATAAGGATGCATGTTATGGCATTTAGCATCCATCCTGACAACACTAAAATAATCCTCCTGTCCTGAATTCCTTAATGACATCTGCAAGAACTTTGTAATGTAAGACCATTGTCACAGGAGATTAGTACTTGATATCTTGATGGACAAGTATTTAGTCTACTACAATCCATCTCAATTTCAGAGAAAGCTCTTATTCAATGCTTTGTAAATATCAGTTATTTGGGAAGTTTTCAGTCACTATTTCTATAAATTTGTCTTCAGTACTAAATTTTTCTATTCTCCCTTAACAATTCAAAGTCTAAAGTATTTATCTAGTTATTGACCCATGGTTCTCCAAGGCTTTTTCATTTTTTTCAGTCATTTTTTATATTGTTTTTTAGACTGGATAATTGTTATTGATTTGTCATCATTATGACCACCTCTCAAACTGTCATTTCCATTTTGCTATTGAACCAATCTAGAGAGAGAAGTATTATTATTATTAGTATTGTGCTGTGCTCAGTCACTCAGCTGTGTCCAACTCTTTGCAACCCCAGGGACTGTAGCTCACCAGGGGGATTTTTTAGGCAAGAATACTGGAGTGGGTTTCCATGTCCTCTTTATTTTGTTATTGTCCATTTTGGTTCTATAAAGCCCATTTATTTTTACTTTATTCTTTCTTTGTTGAGATTTTCTATTTTTTTCATTCACTCAAAGGTGTTTATCCTTGAGGAGTTCTAAGATGATAGAGGAGTAGATGGACATAGAATGCATCTCTCTTTACAGATGCATTAAGGATACATCTATAGATGCAATGATGCTCATAGAAAACTAGTTGAACACTAGCAGGAAGCCTGATCAATGGAAAGGCCTATAAGAATCCATGAATAACTGGTAGGATGAAAGAAAAAAATGGAGGAGAAGGGGAGGAAGCAGGACCAGACCTGCACCATGGTTGGGGGTTGGGGGGTGGTTGAGGGGGGCTGAAGAAGGGAAGAGATTCCTGCACCAGGGGAACGAACAGTGATTAAAAACACAAAATAATTGAAATTAAAAATACACTAGAAAAAAAATCAATAGAAAAACTGAGATGGAAGAATGGATAAGTGAGTTGGAAGATAGAATGCTGGGAATAGAAGCTGAGGAGCAGAATAAAGAACAAAGAATGAAAAGAATTGGGGATAGCCATAGAGACCTCTAGGATAACATTATCCATACCAATATTCAAATTACAGGGGTCCCAGAAGAAGAAGAGAAAGACAACAAGTATGATGAAATATTTGAAGAGATTGTCGTTGAAAAATCCAAGGAGAAGCATGTTGAGAAATGAATTAATCAAACTAACAAAAATTAACCACACACACAAAAAATATTTAAAGCAGCAAGGGAAAAGCAATAAATAACATATAAAGGAATCCCCATAAGGTTAACAGGTGACTAAGCAGAAACTCTGAAGGCCAGAATGGAGTAACAGAACATGTTTAATGCAATGAAAAGGGGGGGAATAAAACCCTACAACCAAGATTGTTCAATCCAGCAAGGATCTTATTCAGATTAGACAGAGAAACCAAAAGCTTTACAGACAAACAATGCAAACAGAATGCAGGACTACCAAACCAGCTTTACAATAAAAGCTAAAGGAATTTTCTAGGCAGGAAAAATAAGAGAACTAACAGACCTACAAAAACAAGCCCCAACCAATTAAGAAAATGATAACAGAAACTTACATATCAATAAGTAACTTGAAAATAAAGGAATTAAATGTTCTGACCAAAAGACAGAGACTGGCTGAATGAATACAAAAATAAGACCTGTAAATATGCCCTCTACAAGAGATTCACTTAAGACCTAAGGATATATACAGTCTGAAAATAAGGGGATGGAAAAAGTTCTTCCATGTAAATGGATATCAAAGAAAGTTAGAGTAACATTACTCATTTCAGAAAAAAAAAATAGACTTTAAAATAAAGAATATTACAAGACCGAAGGAATGATAGGACACAACATGATTATCAAGAGATCAAACCAAGAGGACATAATATTTGTAAATATTAGTGCACCCAAGTACTGAATTTCAGACTCTTTTGCTGATTAGGGCTACTCCATTTCCTCTATGGGATTCTTGCCCACAGTAGTAGATATATTGGTCATCTGAATTAAATTTGTCCATTCCTGTCCATTTTAGCTCACTGATTTCTTAGATGTTGATGCTTATTTTACCATCTCCTGCTTAACCACATCCAATTTACCTTGATTCACAGACCTAACATTTCAGGTACCTATGCAATACTGTTCTTTTCAGCATAGGATTTTACTTTCATCACCAGACATATCCACAACTGAGCATTGTTTCCACTCTGGCCCAGCCACTTCATTCTTTCTGGGGCTATTAGTAGTTGTCCTCTGCTCTTCCACAGTAGCAAATTGGACACCTTCCAACCTGAGGGACTCATCTTTTGGTGCCATATCTTTTTGTCTTTTTATACAGTTCATGGAGTGTTGAAAAGCAAAGACATTACTCTGATGACAAAGGTCCATATAGTCAAGGTCTTCCCAGTGTTCATGTATAGTTGTGAGAGCTGGACTGTAAAGAAGGCAGAGCACCAAGGAATTGATACCTTCAAACTGTGGTGCTTTAGAAAACTAAGTCCCTTAGACAACAAGGAGATCAAACCAGTCAATCTTAAGGGAAATCAATTCTAAACACTCACTGGAAGGACTGATGCCAAGGCTGAAGCTCCAGTATTTTGGTCACCTGCTGTGAAAAGCCAACTCATTGGAATAGTCCCTGATGCTGGGAAAGATTGAAGGTAGAAGGAGAAGAGGGTGTCAGAGGATAAGCTAGCTGGATGGCATCACTGATGCAATGGACATGAACTTGGGCAAACTTTGGGAGATGATGAGGGACAGGGAGGCCTGGTGTGCTGCATCCCATGTGGTCACAAAAAATTGAACATAACGGGGTGACTGAACAACAACAATTTACCCAACACAAAGCCATGTCAATACATAAGGCAAAACCTAACAGCCATGGAAGGGGAAACTGACACAATACTACTAGGGGGCATTCACATCACACTTATACCAATGTATAGATCCTCTGGACAGAAAATTAATAAGGGAATACAAGCCTTAAAAGGCACATTAGGCTAGATGAACTTAACTGGTATTTATAGGGCATTCCATGCAATAATAGCAGAATATACTTTCTTCCCAAGTCTACAGAGAACATTCTCCACAATAGATCACACCTTTGGTAACATATCAAGCCTCAGTAGTTTTAAGAAAATTGAAATTGTATCAAGCCTCTTTTTCTGACCACAATAATATGAGAGTGCATATCAAAAACGGGAAAAATGTAAAAAAACACAGACACATGGAGGATAAATAATGCACTTCAAAACAACCAAGGCATTTCTGCAGAAATCTAAAAGGAAAAAAAAAAAAAAAAAAGCAAATTACAATGAAAATAAGATGACTCGAATATATGGGATATGTGAAAAGCAGTTCTAAGAGGGAAGTGTATAGTAATAAACCCACCTCAAGGGAAAAAAAAAATTCCTACATCACAAAACAAGAGAAATCTCAAATAAATGGCCTAATAATTAGAAAAAGAATAATAAGAAGTACAACAACAACAAAAAAGGGAATAAAATCATAAATTCTAAGTGAAAGTAAATGAAAAAGAAAGAAAGCAATAGCAAAGATCAGTAAAACTAAAAGCTGATTCTTTGAAAGATAAATAAAATATGTAAACCATTAGCCAGAATAATTAAGAAAATAAAGGGAGAAGATTCAAATCAATAAAATTAGAAACCAGTTCAGTCACTCAGTCGTTTCTGATGCTTTGTGACCCCATGGACTGCAGCATGCCAGGCTTCCCTGTCCATTGAAAACTCCCGGAGTTTACCCAAACTCATGTCCATTGAGTCAGTGATGCCATCCAACCATCTCATTCTCTGTCGTCCCCTTCTTCCCCCACATTCAATCTTTCCCAGCATCAGGGTCTTTTCCAGTGAGTCAGTTCTTCGTATTAGGTGGCCAAAGTATTGGAGTTTCAACTTCAGCATCAGTCCTTCCAATGAATATTCAGGACTGATATCCTTTAGGATTGACTGGTTGGATCTCCTTGTAGCCCAAGGGACTCTCAAGAGGCTTCTCCAACACCACAGTTCAAAAGCATCAATTCTTTCATGCTCAGCTTTCTTTATAGTCCAACTCTCACATTCATACATGACTACTGGAAAAACCATGTGAGAAGAAAAGGATCCAGAAATTCTACAGACCATGCCACAAACACTTCTGAGGCATGGTGAATAATTTACATACTGTCCATGAAAGTGACACTCTTCAGGTGAGATGTATGTGCGGTCACCAGAGATATTGATTAATTTATAGAACCAGCAAAGATAAAGACTTGGGGAGTGAAAAACTGATGCCAGATACCATGAGAAAGAAAAAATAAAATCTATATCCTTGTCTCATGTTTTGAGTTATTTTTCAGTCCCCGAGTTCACCCAATGAAAGAGACCAGGTCACCCAGAGAAAGGGCTAACAATTCAATAATAATTTTATATGTTCAAATATAAACCAGTTTTTCTCAGGGATACTGTAGCCATTTACCAGAGTGGGTGGAATTTTTAGCTTGGGCTTACATAGCAAAATGCCATAGACAAGGAGGATTAAAACACAGATACCTATTTTTCAGAGCTCTGGGTGTTGAGAAGTCTAAGATTCAGGTGCTAGCTAACTTGGTTCCCAGGGAGGCCTCACTTACTAATTTATAGAGGCTGCCTTATCTTTATATCCTCACATGGCTTTTTCTCAGTGTCTGTGAAGAGAGAAAGGTTGAGTTTTTCTCTCCCTTCCTCTTACAAGCACACTAATCCTACAGATCAAGGACCCAACTGCATTATTTAATTTAACTTAAAGGAGCTCCTTATAAGCATTTTCTCCAAAAACATTCACATTTGGGGCAAGTGTACCCAACATAAAAATTTGGGTAATGAAATTCAGGCTATGGCACAGAGCATAGACACACCAGCATGAACAAAATCTTCAGATCTTTGAGAGCTGTTGGTTACAGAATTGACACTAAAGGGCTAAAATGGAGTGCTTTCTCCTTATTACTCCCACTCATTTAGGACTTTGTTGCTTTCTATTACATTTACTTTAAGATCTTTTGGATAGAGTTCCAGTTTCCTAGTTTAAAACTGATGCTGTTATAAGATATGTACATTGTATATATGTGAAATCTAGAAAAATGGTACAGATGAACCTATTTGCAGGGCAGGAATAGAGACACAGAGACAGAGAACTGGCAGAAGAGCCTGGGGCAGGAGGCAGGGCAATAGGCTGAATTAGTGATTCAGGAGATTTAGTTTGCATATGTATACTGACTGGGTTTCCCTGATGGCTCAATGGCAAAGAAATCACTGCAATACAAGGCAATGCAGGAGACATGGGTTCAATCCTTAGGTCAGGAAGATCTCCTGGACGAGGAAATGGAACCCACTCCAGTGTTCTTGGCTGGGAAATTCCATGGACAGAGGAGCCTGGCAGGCTACAGTCCATGGGGTCACAAAAGAGTCAGAACATGACTTAGTGACTAAACAAAAAAGAACAAATGTACACTGTCTGCCATGTTAGAAACAGATAGCTAGTGGGAACGTGCTTAAAGCTCCAAGAGCTCAGTTTGGTGCTCTGTGATGACTTAGATGGGTGGGATGAAGGGAGTGAGAGGGAGGTTCAAGAGAGAAGGGATATATGTATACACATAGCTGATTCATTTCCTTGTACAGCAGAAAATGCACAACATTTTAAAGCAATTATTTATCAGTAAAAGCAAAAACAGAAAGCAAAAAAACAGTTCTTTTAAATCAAAAGCTGCTGCTGCTGCTAAGTCACTTCAGTCGTGTCTGACTCTGTGTGACCCCATAGACAGCAGCCCACCAGGCTCCTCCGTCCCTGGGATTCTCCAGGCAAGAACACTAGAGTGGGTTGCCATTTCCTTCTCCAGTGCATGAAAGTGAAAAGTGAAAATGAAGCTAGGTGTGTCAAAAGATGATTTGATTTCTTCATTTAAGCATGCTCCTTGTGGACAAATTCTTAACTACCTATAACTTTGTATAGGGAAGAAGCCATATTTTTACTGAAATAATCATACATGCTAGGTATGTTCTGATTCTAAAATCACATGATTCACCTGGTCTGTGCTACCAGAAACCAATGTCTGTGAATGACAGTCAAGGGTCCCTTCACTTAGACTTCTTACTGAATATGGTTTATGGAGTGTTCCATGTATTGCTCTGAGCTCCCATATTCCCCTTCCCCTTTCAGGACAGAAGTACTTATTTCCCTGCCTACTAAGGGTACTAGTATTAAATATTCTTAGCTAGTCCTTCTCATAACATTGTTTTTACTTGAGAAAAACTACTTTGTGTAAAGTTATGTTTCTTCACTGGGAAAAGGCCACATTCAATCAATGTTCCTGTGGGGGCACAAAGGAGACCTCTTGGTCTACTACAGGAAACTTGATAGGGGCAAGTCTTAATTCTTCCTGGGTTAACCTTCTGACAATATCAAGGTTCAACATCTCACTGTGCCCATTTCTGTTTCTTTTATTCTAAGCGAGTTGATTCTAAGAACAATAAACTTCCTCCATGCCTAGCGAGCTACAGTCCATGGAGTCCTAAAGAGTAGGACACAACTGAGAAGCTAAGCACATTACTATCTCAATCTCAGAGTCTATGTACCATGAATTACTACATCCCCCTAAAGTGTCCCCTAACTCTGAGAGTGGAGAAGGCAACAATAGAGTAATGTTAACTACCCTTGCTTCCTGCCCATTCATGTGTGACTTCTTGAGTCTGCATTCTAGCCAGGTGTTAGATGTTCTTCTCAAAATTTTGAAAATTTCAAGAGTTTGAATATCTAATTTCCACATGTCTCCCAGAGAAGAGTTGGAAAGCATCCTGTCCTTCTCTCCCTAAAATGAGGGTCTGGTAGAAATTTGGTTTCTGAAAGCTATGTCCACAGTTTATTGTTGTCATTCAGTCATTCAGCTGTGGTTGACTTTGCAACTCCATGGACTGAAACATGCCAGGATTCCCTGTCCTTCACCATCCCCAGAGTTTGCTCAAATTCATGTCGACTGAGTCAGTAATGCCATTCAACCATCTCATCCTCCTTCGTCCCCTTCCCCTCCTGCCTTCAATCTTTCCCAGAATCAGGGTCTTTTCCAATGAGTTGGCTCTTCACATCAGGTGGCCAAAGTATTGGAGCTTCAGCCTCAGGATCAGTTCTTGCAATTAATATTCAGCATTGATTTCCTTTAGATTAACTGGTTTGCTCCCCTTACTGTCCAAGGGATTCTGGAGAGTCTTCTCCAGAACTACAGTTTGAAAACATCAATTATTCAGCACTCAGCCTTATCGATAGTCTAACTCTCACATCTGTACATGACTACTGGAAAAGCCATAGCTTTGATTGATTATATAGACCTTGTTGGCAAATTAATATCTCAGCTTTTTAATCCTGTCTAACTTTGTCATAGCTTTTCTTTCAAGGAGAAAGTGCCTTTTAATTCCGTAGCTGCAATCACTGTCTGCAGTGATGTTGGAGCCCCCCAAAATAAAGTCTGTCACTGTTTCCATTGTTTCCCCATATATTTGCCATGAAGTGATAGGACCGGATGCCATGATCTTAGTTTTTATAATGTTGAGTTTTAAGCCAGCTTTTTCACTATCCTCTTTCACTTTCATCAAGAGGCTTTTTAGTTCCTCTTTGATTTCTGCATAAGGGTGGTATCATCTGCATATCTGAAGTTATTTATATTTCTCATGGAAATCTTGATTCCAGCTTGTGCTTCATTCACCCAGCATTTTGCATGATGTACTCTGAAAGAGGAGAATGAAAAAGCTGTCTTAAAACTCAACATTCAGAAAACTAAGATCATGGCATCCAATCCCATCACTTCATGGCAAATAGATGGGGAAATAATGGAAACACTGAGAGACTTTATTTTTGAGGGCTACAGAATCACTGCAGACAGTGACTGTGGCCATGAAATTAAAAGACTTTTGCTTCTTGGAAGAAAAGCTATGACAAACCTAGACAACATATTAAAAAGCAGAGACATTACTTTGCCAACAAAAGTCCATCTAGTCAAAGCTATGGTTTTTCCAGTAGTAATGTATGGATGTGAGAATTGGAGTATAAAGAAGAAAGCTGCACACTGAAGAATTGATGCTTTCGAACTGTGGTCTTGGAGAAGATTCTTGAGAGTCCCTTGAACTGCAAGGAGATCCAACCAGTCAATCCTAAAGGAAATCAGTCCTGAATATTCATTGGAAGAACTGATGCTGAAGCTGAAACTCCAATACTTTGGCCACCTGATGCAAAGAACCGACTCATTTGAAAAAACCCTGATGCTGGGAAAGATTGAAGGCAGGAGGTGAAAGGGAATACAGAGAATGAGATGGTTGGATGGCATTCACTGACTAGATAGACATGAGTTTGAGTAAGCTCCAGGAGTTGGTGATGGACAGGGAAGCCTGGTGTACTGCAGTCCATGGGATCGCAAAGAGTTGGACATGACTGAATGACTGAACTGAACTGAACTGAACTCTGTATAGATGTTAAATAAGCAGGGGGACAACATACGGCCTTGATGAACTCCTTCTTGACTGCATACAGGTTTCTCAGGAGGTAGAGAAGGTGATCTGTTATTCCAGTCTCTCTAAGAATATTCCACAATTTGTTGTGATCCACACAAAGGCTTTAGCATAATCAATGAAGCAGAAGTAGATATTCTCCTGGAATTCTCTTGCTTTTCTTATGATCCAATGGTAGTTTGCAATTTAATCTATTGTTCTGCCTTTTCTAAATCCAGCCTGTATATCTGGAAGTTCTCATTTCATGTACTCTTGAAGCCTAGCTTAAAGGACTTTTAGCATTATCTTGCTAACACATGAAATAAGTGCTATGGTGCAATTGTATGAACATTCTTTGACATTTCCCTTTTTTGGGATCAGAATGAAAATAGGCCTTTTCCAGTCCTGGGCCCACTGCTGAGTTTTCCATTTTTGCAGACATATTGAGTGCAGTGCTTTAACAATGTCATCTTTTAGGATTTGAAATAACTCAGCTGGAATTCCATCACCACTGCTAACTTTGTCCATTGTGATGCTTCCTAAGGTCCTCTTGACTTCATACTCCAGGATATCTGGCTCTAGGTGAGTGATCACACCATCGTGGTTATCTGGGTCATTAGATCTTTTTTGTATAATTCTTCTGTGTATTCTTGCCACCTCCTCTTATTTCTTCTGCTTCTGTTAGGTCCATACCATTTCTGTCCTATATTGTGCCTATTTTTGCATGAAATATTCCCTTGCTATCTCTAATTTTCTTGAACAGATCTCTAGTCTTTCCCATTCTATTGTTTTCCTCTGTTTCTTTGCATTGTTTGCTTAAGAAGATGGCTTAAGAAGACTTTCTTATCTCTCTTTGCTCTTCATTGGAACTCCACATTCAGATGGGTATATCTTTTCCATTCACCTTTGCCTTTCACCTCTTCTTTTCTCAGCTATTTGTAAGGCCTCCTCAGACAACCATTTTGCCTTTTTGCATTTCATTTTCTTGTGGATGGCTTTGATCACCACCTGTTGCACAATGTTATGAACCTCTGTCCATAGTTCTTCTGGCACTCAGTCTATCAGATCTAATCCCTTGAATCTATTTGTCATGTCCACTGTATAATCCTAAGGGATTTGATTTAGGTCATATTTGAATGGCCTGGTTGTCTTCTGTACTTTCTTCAATTTGAGTCTGAATTTTGCAATAAGGAGTTCATGATCTGAGTTATAGTCAGCTTCCAGTCTTGTTTTTTGCTGACTGTATAGAGCTTCTCCATCTTCAGCTGCAAAGAATATAATCTATATGATTTGAGTATTTACCATCTGGTGATATCCATGTGTAGAGTCATCTCTTGTATTGTTGAAAGAGGGTGTTTGCTATGACGAGTGCATCCTCATGTCTAAACTCTTGTTAGCATTTTCCCTGCTTCATTTTGTACTCCAAAGTCAAACTTGCCTGTTACTCCATGTATCTCTTGACTTCCTACTTTTGCATTCCAGTCACTATGATGGTGTTAGTTCTAGGTCTTGTAGGTCTTCACTGAACCATTCAACTTCAGCTTCTTCAGCATTAGTGGTTGGGGCATAGACTTGGATTACTATATATATTTTCCCTGGCAATGAACCAAGATTGTTCTGCCATTTTTGAGATTTGACCCAAGTACTCCATTTCAGACTCTCTTGCTGACTATTTGGGCTACTCCATTTCTTATAAGCAATTCTTTCCCACAGTAGTAGATGTAATGGTCATCTGAATTAAATTTGCCCTTTCCCATCTATTTTAGTTCACTGATTACTATAATGTTGACAACTAAAATCTGGGCTTTTCTCCCTTCCTTAAACAAACAAAATAACAACTATTACATCTCACTTGAATTAAGCAATTACAATATCACATGTTTTACAGAGTCATCTTTTTTCAATAACTATTCCATTAGAATGATATAGATAGATAAATAGATAAATGTTGTTCAGTGGCTCAGTTATGCCTGATTCTTTGCAACCTGATGGACTGCAGTGCACCAGGTTCCCCTGTCCTTCATCATCTCCCAGAGTTTGCTCCAACTCATGACCATCGAGTCGGTGATGCCATCCAACCATCTCATCCTCTGTTGTCCCCTTCTCCTCCCACCTTCAATCTTTCCGAGCATCAGGGTCTTTTCCTTTTTTTTAAAATTTATTTATTTTAATTGCAGGTTAATTACTTTACAATATTGTATTGGTTTTGCCATACATCAACATGGATCCACCACAAGTATACACGTGTTCCCCATCCCGACCCCCTCTCCCTCCTCCCTCCCCGTACCATCCCTCTGGGTCGTCCCAGTGCACCAGCCCCAAGCATCCTGTATCCTGCATCGAACCTGGACTGGCGATTCGTTTCATATATGATATTACACATGTTTCAATGCCATTCTCCCAAATCATCCCACCCTCTCCTTCTCCCACAGAGTATGCAAGACGGCAAAAGAGACACAGATGTATAGAACAGGGTCTTTTCTAATGTGCCAATTTTTCACATAAGGTGGCCAAAGTATTTAAGCTTCAGCTTCAGCACTAATCCTTTCAATGAATATTCAGGATTGATTTCCTTTAGGATTGACAGGTTTGATTTCTTTGCAGTCCAAGGGACTCTCAAGAGTCTTCTCCAAAGAACAGTTCAAAAGCATCAATTTCTCAATACTCAGCCTTCTTTATGGTCCAGTTCTCACATCCATACATTACTACTGGAAAAACATAGCTTTGGCTATATGGACTTTTTTTGGCAAACTGATATCTCTGTTTTTTTAATGCAGTCTAAGTTTGTCATAGCATTTCTTCCAAGGAACAAACATTTTTTAATTTTAATTTTATGACTGTAGTCATATATATATATGCATACATATCTTACAATTGTGGAAGGTAATACTTATATTCGGAGAAGGCAATGGCACCCCACTCCAGTACTCTTGCCTGGAAAATCCCATGGACGGAGGAGCCTGGTGGGCTGCAGTCCATGGGGTCACTAAGAGTCAGACATGACTGAGAGACTTCACTTTCACTTTTCACTTTCATGCATTGGAGGAGGGAATGGCAACCCACTCCAGGGTTCTTGCCTGGAGAATCCCAAGGATGGTGGAGCCTGGTAGGCTGCCATCTGTGGGGTCGCACAGTCGGACACAACTGAAGCGATGTAGTAGTAGTAGTAGTAGTAGTAGTAGTAGTAGTAGTAGTAATACTTATATTTACTCTTAGACAGAATCACTGAGGTGGTAAAAGTGCAGTGAAAAAACATGCTTTTCCTTGACTCTTAAAATGTGAAGTAAAACAATATTAAAATTGCAAAATTTATTCCAGATAGAATCAAATTGCAAAGGTTTTTGCAGAAAATATATATATCTGCTATAATGCCCTTATTATGATAATAGACACAAACATATAAAATTATATACAATTATATTACATAGACACAAACTAAATAGAATTTATAATACATAGTGATTCTACCAAATATTAGGAAATTCAGAAAAGAAAAAAAAAAAGCTGAATTCTACCATAGACTTTATCAATGTAACTACTGAATTTGACCAAAATCTGTCTTTCAATAACACACTCTTTAAACTTTCTCCCTTACTAAAGTTTAAACAGGTAATACTAGGATCAGATCAATTCACTCCTTAAAGTATTTTAAAATAGAAATCTCTTTCCAGGCTTATTTACATTTTACATTTTTCTTGTAATAAATTATTTCTTATTTTGAAAACATAGGGATGTATATTGATCTCTAAAATCCTTGAAAAGTAAACAGCTTCAGCATCCAAAGAGTCATACTTATGCAGCTCTGACATATTAATGGGATAGTAAATTTAGAAAAATGGCAATAGGCCAGAACCCTTAATAGGTCACTGCAGATGAGTATTATTGAGTAAGTTTGGTGCTGCAAGACTAGAAAAGCCTTCCTCCACTCAGAGATGAACATTAGGAGGATGCCACTCAGATAGGATGCAGATCCAGACTATTGGAGCTCATACTTTATATCTTATATGAGTAAGTGATATTAATCTCTAAATATTTATCAGCTATGCTTATGAAATTTGAATTCTTGAAAGTCCATAGTCATATTATTTTCTCTATACTTCTACAAACAAAATCCAATTAATTATCTATTCTACAATCTGAAGAACTAAAACATGTTACCTGACACAGTCATAAGGTTAAAACACTTGTAATAACCTGCCAATTCCACATTTGATTTGGCTGTTGCTATTTTATTTTTTACAGACTAAATTAATAAATCCTCTCAAAATTCTGGAGGGAAAATTTACAGTTTTAATGTTATGGAAACAAGGATTAGAAAAATATAGAAAAAATCATAGGCAATTTTAAATATTCTGCGATTACACTATGAGAAAATAAAAGAGGTTATATCTGTGCCTTCTGGTACTATAGTAAAAGAGATGTGTTTGAGATTTAAAGTAAAAATATCACAATTTTAGCTCTATTCTAAATGAAGGACTATAAAGACAGAAGAAATGACAGAAAATATCTAGCATCCTGAAACCATGTGACAAAAGACAAAAGCATTTAGAATATAAGTATTTCTATTCCTACACTAGGTAGAAATAAGCTTTTATACTTGCACTTAATATCATTGTAAATACTTTATTTGCAAGATGAGTTAAGTCCTCACTTAAAATTTCATCACATTGAGATTCT
Organism: Bos javanicus; assembly: GCF_032452875.1. NCBI lineage: Eukaryota > Metazoa > Chordata > Mammalia > Artiodactyla > Bovidae > Bos > Bos javanicus. The sequence continues at coordinate 41,112,173 of NC_083874.1, forward strand.
ATAGTCAATTTTGTTAAAAATTGTCCTTCAGAATGCCGCTTGCATAGGGGCAAGAGACAAGAGATGAGGGTTTTAATCCTTGGGTCAGGAAAGTCCCCTGGAGTAGTAAATGACAACCCACTCCAGTATTCTTGCCTGAAAAATCCCAAGGACAGAGGAGCCTGATGAACTACAGTTCACGGGGTCTCAGAGTCAGATAAAACAGAATGCACACTCCACGCACGTCACAAGTGTTCTAAATAGTGGCAAATAATTTCATTTAGTGATATGAAAAGATATATAGGATTTTAATTAAATAAATAACAAAATACTATCACATCTTAGGAAATAAAATAATTTGCTACTCATTTTATTTAATTGACACATTTAGCTGACCTTTACCTTCCAACAAAATCATCTGAACACTATTATCATGCTGACTGATCATTTATATTCATGATGATTGCTTGTGTTTATACTTATTAAACCTAAAAGTAAAATATATAGCTATATCACTTATGTCCATTGTAAAATTAGGAGTTAATGATCTCATATTTGATAATGTATTTCAATACAAGTGGCATCATTATAAGAAAATGTACTTTGTAAAATGAAAATTCATATAAGCTATACTTATCTAAAAACATAAAAACCTTTCTTGAATGATATCAGCAAAAATCAAGCACAAAGTTTAAAATATTTATAGTATATATATCTTTACAAAATTAAAAATAATTACCATGTGTGAGGGCTTCACTGTCGGCTTAGCTGGTAAAGAACCTTCCTGTCAAAGCAGGAGATGCAAGAGACCTGGATTAGATCCCTGGGATGAGAAGATCCCCTGGAGATAGAAATGGCAATCCGCTCCAGTATTCTTGACTGGAAAATTTCATGGACAGAGGACCCTGGTGGACTACAGTTCATGGGGGCACAAAGAATCGGATACAAATTAGCATGCACAGACATACACATGTGTTAACAAAAAAATCCCATTAAATTAATTGATACCTATATATAAAAATGGAGGGGAAGCAACACAAATGTCCATAAAGGGAATGCATTTATAAATAAAATGTAGTACAAGCTTACAAAGGAACATTGCTCATTCTTAAAATGGAATGAAATTCTGAAACGTGTTCAGTTCAGTTCATTCCAGTAGCTCAGTCGTGTCTGACTCTATACAACCCCACAGACCACAGCACGCCTATCCATCACCAACACCTGGAGTTTACCCAAACTCATGTCCATTGAGTCGGTGATGCCATCCAACCATCTCATCCTCTGTTGTCCCCTTCACCTCCTGCCTTCTATCTTTCCCAGCATGAGGGTCTTTTCAAATAAGTCAGCTTTTTGTATCAGGTGGCCAAAGTATTGGAATTTCAGCTTCAGCATCACTTCTTCCAATGAATATTCGGAACTGATTTCATTTAGGATGGACTGGTTGGATCTCCTTGCAGTCCAAGGGACTCTCAAGAGTCTTCTCCAGCACCACAGTTCAAAAGCATCAATTCTTTGGCACTCAGCTTTCTTTATAGTCCAACTCTCACATACATACATGACTACTGGAAAAACCATAGCCTTGACAAGATGGCCCTTTGTTGATAAAGTAATGTCTGCTTTTTTTTTTTTAATTTTATTTTATTTTTAAACTTTACACTATTGTATTGGTTTTGCCAAACATCAAAATGAATCTGCCACAGGTATACATATGTTCCCTATCCTGAACCCTCCTCCCTCCTCCCTCCCCATACCATCCCTCTGGGTCGTCCCAGTGCACCAGCCCCAAGCATCCAGTATCATGCACTGAACCTGGACTGGCAATATGCTGTCTAGGTTGGTTATAACTTTCCTTCCAAGAAGTAAGCGTCTTTTTAATTTCATGGCTGCAACCACCATCTGCAGTGATTTTGGAGCCCCTCAAAAATAAAGTCAGCCACTGTTTCCACTGTTTTCCCATCTATTTGCCATGAAGTGATGGGACCAGATGCCATGATCCTAGTTTTCTGAATGTTGAGCTTTAAGCCAACTTTTTAACTCCTCTTTCACTTTCATCAAGAGGCTCTTTAATTCTTCTTCACTTTCTGTCATAAAGGTGGTGTCATTTGCTTATCTGAAGTTATTGATATTTCTCCTGGCAATCTTGATTCCAGCTTGTGCTTCATGCAGCCCAGCCTTTTTCATGATGTACTCCACATATAAGTTAAATAAGTAGGGTGACAATATATAGCCTTAACATACTCCTTTCCCTATTTGGAACCAGTCTGTTGTTCCATGTTCTAACTGTGGCTTCCTGACCTGCATACAGATTTCTCAAGAAGCAGGTGAGGTGGTCTGCTCTTCCCATCTCTTGAAGAATTGTCCACAGTTTATTGTGATCCACACAGTCATGTTACAGCATGGACAAACTGTGAGGGTATTATGATAAGGGAAAGAAGATAATCAAAAAGAAAATAAAAATGTGATTTATCTATTATTCCTAGAATAGTCAAATTTATAGAGATAGAAAGTAGACCAGTGATTTCCAGGAACTGATTAGAAGGGGAAATGGATAATTATTGTTATTGTTTAATTGTTAATAGTTTCAGTTGGAAATGAAGAAGAGTCTGGGGATTAATATTGGTGAGGAATTCACAACAATATGGGAGTACTTAATTCCACTGTATTGATCGTATACTTAAGTTAATTTTAGAAACTTGCCAAACCCCTGCAGTCACTGAATTACTCATTAAATTGTAAACAATTTTAAAGTTCTATCAACCTTGAACAATAAAAGTAATGAAAAATAAGACTTCAACTTAAAAATATAAGTTATGATATTTTGAGGTCCTTCAGAAGAATGATACTGAGGGCTATAATTAGGATTGCATATAGTTATTAGTGGTTCAGACTGATTATTAGAGATATGACCGTATGTAGATCACTAAGCTTTGGAAAATGAAATATGTTTGACAAATAGAAATTGTATTTTCATGATATTTAACTTTAAAACAACTGGCTAAAACCCTTCAATGTAATGCTGCCAGTACAATTATGATGTTCAAGCAACAGAATAAAGGATTGAATGAGCCTTTTGCAATAACTTTCTCCTTCTTAATTGCAGGCTAGTATGGGATGGATGTAAAAAGTGGGGGTAAAAGGAGTAACCGTGGAAGAAGTGGACTCCTTCTGCCATATAACTTCATCGAATCACAGCTTATCTTTGAAGCTGAATTAGCATCCTTAGTCCTGCAGTTATTGTTGCATTTATTCAACTAGCTATTAATAGAACAGTTTTGGTTCCAGGATTTCAGAGATAGAAATCCTTTTAAGAACTTAGATCCTCCTGAAACTTAAGGAGAAATTAATTTAGCTCTGTGTTAAAACATGAAACATAAAAACATGAGTTTGAGCAAGCTCTGGGAGTTGGTGATTGACAGAGAAGCCTGGTGTGCTGCAGTCCATTGGGTTGCAAAGAGTCAGACACGACTGAGTGACTGAACTTATGTAAAGAAATAAGAAGCTTTATTTATTTATTTTTCTTTATGCAGTAAAGTTTGCATTTCTGAGACTTTGCAGGTAAAACTTCTCCCTACGCAAAATGCCCTTTCAGTTATGAAAGTTTGCATTTAGTATTATAGGGTTACTTTGGGAAGAAATATTGTAAGCAGATCATTATTGATTTCAATGTATAGCTTGGCAAATTTGAAGTAAATGCACTAACAATTGCAATTATGTTTCCATTTGCAGACTCAGTTCTTCCATGGCCTAGGCATAAAAATATAAGTCTTCTTACTTTGAAAGTAAAAATGCCTTTAAAGTTTAATCAGTATCAAAAATTATTGGATTTTAGTGTGTTTCAATAGATTTTAGTATGTTTTTTATATGTAATTATCATCTATTTCTCCATTTGCAGTATCACTTTTGTTTGAAATCATGGAAAACTGGAATATCACGGCAGATTTCATTCTCCTAGGTCTCTTTAACCACACAGGAGCCCACCAATTTCTCTTTGTGTTGGTTCTTATAATTGCCTTCACCTCCCTAGTTAGCAATGCCCTCATGCTTCTCCTGATTCTCCTGGACCCCCGTCTCCACAGGCCCATGTATTTCCTCCTGAGCCAACTCTCCCTCATGGACCTGATGCTGATTTCCGCCATAGTGCCCAAAATGGCCATTGACTATTTGACTGGCAGGAAGTTCATCTCCCCTGCTGGCTGTGGGTTCCAGATCTTCTTCTTCCTCACTTTAGGAGGGGGTGAGTGCTTCCTCTTAGCAGCCATGTCCTATGACCGCTATGTTGCTATCTGCCATCCACTGAGATACCCAGTCCTCATGAGTTGGAAAATATGTCTCAGTATGATTTTGGGGTCTTGGTTCCTTGGTGCAGTTGATGGACTCATGCAGGCTGCTGCTACCCTGAACTTCTCATTTTGCAGCACACATGAGATCGATCACTTCTTTTGTGAGGCCCCCACTCTTGTGCGTTTGGCTTGTGCTGACACTTCTGTCTTTGAGTATGTCATGTACATCTGCTGTGTGTTAATGCTCCTGATCCCCATTTCCCTCATCTTGATTTCCTATAGTCTCATCCTTGCTGCTGTTCTCCACATGCATTCTAATGAAGCCCGCAAGAAGGCATTTGCCACCTGCTCCTCCCACCTGTCTGTGGTGGGACTGTTTTTTGGAGCTGGCATTTTTACCTACATGAGACCTAAATCCTATAAGTCAGCTAACTACAATAAGGTTGTGTCAGTGTACTATACTATTTTCACCCCTGTGCTGAACCCCCTCATCTATAGTCTGAGGAACAGTGAGGTCAAGGGAGCTCTGCAAAAGTGTATGAATAGATGTGCTGCCTATGAATAAGATTACATTGACTTGCCGTAGAGTTCAAGGCTGTGCAAAGTGATTATACAAGATTTCCTTGAGAGAAGTTACATACACATTATATCTGTAACTGTTATTTCTGTTGTACTTTGAAATGGAGATAGACATCTAGCTTTGGATACTTTACTAAACTGTCCTCAACAAATTAGATTACTGGTTATTAAAATCTGTTGATCACAAATCTTTATTCAAATGTTCCTACATCCCCCTTCACAATAAATACTTGTTGAAAGAATGAGTAGTCAAGCAATATTGAAGTTTTTTTTCTTTTTAATTGAGGTGTAACTTATGAACCCTAGAAAACTCACGTGTTTAGGCTAACTTTCAACTAGTTTCAATAGTACCTGCACTTATAGCTTACACCCAGTACCAAGAGACAAAACTTTCATGAGACTAGAAATGTCCCACATTTCCTTTTCTAGTGAAGTCACTCAACCCAGAAACAAATACTGGTCTGATTCACATCTCTAACAATTAGTTTAATCTATACTAGAATTTAATATCAATGAAACTGTGCAGTAGGTATTTTTCTTGTATCTTAAGCCTTTCTTTTAATTGCTATATTTTTAAATATTCTTATACAACTTTACACTATCAGCATTTTAGTTTGGGCCTGGCATGCTGTGATTCATGGGGTCACAAAGAGTTGGACATGACTGCGTGACTGAACTTAACTGAACTGAACTGTTAATAGATCTGTTCCCATGTTTTCTATTTTTTTTGTGGTTCAGTCATGCAAGATGACACATTTGATAAATTTTTCCATATTTTCTAGCTTGTTCATTTTATTGGCATATAGTTTCTCAAAGTTGTCTCTAATGATTCTTTGTATTTCTGTGGTGTTGATTGCAAATTTCCTTCTAATTTCTGGTTTTATTTATTTGTGCCTTCTCACCTTTTTCATTCAGGGAGTCTGGCTAAATGTTTATCTGTTCTGTTTATCTTTTCAAAAACTAGCTTTTAATTTTATTAAAATTTTTCTATTGTGTTTTTTAGTCTCAATGTCATTTATTTTTGCTTGGATCATTGTGATTTCTTCTCTTATACTAAATTTGGCTTATGTTTTTTCTTCTTTCTCTATTTGCTTTAGTCATAAGGTTAGGTTGTTTATTTGAGATATTTCTTATTTTCTTAGGTAAACTTGCTTTGATGGCAGCTTTCTATATTTAGGCTCACTGAATTTAGGAAAGCAACTTATGAATAATATGAGGACACAATGAAGAAATGCAAAATATTTAAAAGTGCTAAGAACAATGAGTTTGTAGATTATCATAACAGATCTAAAAAAATAGAGGTCTTCAACAGCACTGAAATAAGCAGGAAAAGAAAAGTTTGGGGAAATTATCTGGTCAAAGGAGAAAAATGAAAAGAACTAAGAATGAAAGCAAATAAAGAAAGCTTGAGGCTGGGGGATGGTCCCAAGATGGCAGGGGGAATAGGATGGGGAGACCACTTTCTCCCCCACAAATGCATCAGAAGATCATTTGAATGCTGAGCAACTTCCAGAAAGCAACTTCTGAACACTGGCAGAGGACATCAGGCACTCAGAAAAGCAGCCCATTCTCTTTGAAAGGAGGTAGGACAAAATATAAAAGACGAAAAAAGAGACAAAAGAGTTAGGGATGGAGACCCGTCCTGAGGAGGGAGTCGTGAAGGAGGAGAAATTTCCAAACAGTAGGGAACCCTCTCACAGGCAGATCTGTGGGGAGTTTTGGAATCTCAGAGGACAACATAACTGGGAGAGAGAGAAAAAAAAAAAAAAAAAGAAATCCACAGAATATGCGCCTAACCACAACTGCCAGCAGAGAAGTAGCCTGAACACTCATGTCCACCACCAGTAAGCAAGGGCTGGACAGGGAGGTGTGGGTTACATAATAAGTGCTTAGGGTAAGGACTAGGCCTGAATGCCCTGAGGACCATCTAAGGGAGCTAACATGAGATAGCAACCCAAATAATGGGATTGCCAGACAGAGAAAGAAGAAAAAAAAAAAAAAAAGAACTTTCCAGTGAAAGGCTCTAACACAAAGCCTTGCCTGCTCACAGAACAAAGAACTGACCGAATACCAAAGGAGAGCTAGCCGGCTGCATACAAGGTCCCTACCCCCCACCAAAGCCAGAGAGGCAAGTGTGTGACAGCCAGAGCCAGAAGACAAGGGGCTGCTCCAATCTTGGTCCCAGAGACCGGCATCCTCCACCAAACTGTGAACAGGCTCCCAGTTGCTAACCACTTTCTCCTGGGATGGTGGATAGTTGACACCTGCCAGGAGGGTCACAGCCTGAGATCAGCTCCCCAAAGGAGACACATGGCACACCTGGGAAACCGAGCGACCAGGACTGGGGTGGTGATTAAGACACACAGCCCACCTGCGACAGTTCACTTCCCATACACCTGGTTGTCTGAGCTTCTCAGACCTGGAAAGGGGACAAAATGTATGCCCAACCAAATCTGTGCCCTTGCGGAATACCCAAGAGCCTGAGTGGCTTAGACCTGGCAAGTGCATGAAATGCAGGACCTGTTTTGGACAGCGCCCCTATAGAGAACCCTGGAGCCTAGGCAGTGTAGACCCAGGAAACACACACTGCCTTGAGCTGGGGCAAACCCAGTGTGGTCCATACACTGTGAGCACTCCCCATACACACCAGCGATATTTGTTTTCAGTGTCCGCTCCTCCCCACAACACAACTGAACAAGTGAGCCTAAGAAGATGATCACCTTTGTCTGCTTGTGTTAGATCAGAAATTAGACACTGAAGACACTTGCAAACAGAGGAAGACAAAATAAATGAAGAAGAGGGAACCACTCTGGAAGTGACAGGTGTAACAGATTAAAACCTTGTAGTTAACATTGACTAAGGGTTGGAGGTGGCCAATAGACCTCAAGAACAAGTATAAGCTTGTACTTCTCTGAAAATGAACTGACCCCACACTGCCCTCAACAGCTCTAGAGAACTTCCTAGATATATTTTTGCTATTAACTTTTTAATTTTTTAAAAAATTTAAGTTCTTTATTACTCCTTTAATTTTCATTTTCATAACCTACTATTACCTTGCAAAAAAAGACCCTGTTTTAAAGCAAATCTCATATATATATTTTCTATAATTTTTTATGATTGATTTTGTTTTGTATTTTTAATATTGTATTTTTGAGAGTCTAACCTCTACTCTCATGATGTACTCTGCATATAAGTTAAATAAGCAGGGTGACAACATACAGCCTTGATGTACTCCTTTTCCTGTTTGGAACCAGTCTGTTGTTCCATGTCCAGTTCTAACTGTTGCTTCCTGACCTGCATACAAGTTTCTCAAGAGGCAGGTCAGGTTTTCTGGTATTCCCATCTCTTTCAGAATTTTCTACAGTTTATTGTGATTGACACAGTCAAAGGTTTTGGCATAGTCAATAAAACAGAAATAGATCTTTTTCTGGAAATCTCTTGCTTTTTCAATGATCCAGTGGATATTGGCAATTTGATCTCTGGTTCCTCTGCCTTTTCTAAACCAGCTTGAACATTTGGAAGTTCACGGTTCATGTATTGCTGAAGCCTGGCTTGGAGAATTTTGAGCTTTACTTTACTAGCCTGTGAGATGAGGAAAATCATTGGCAGTTTGATCATTCTTTGGCATTGCCTTTCTTTGGGATTGGAATGAAAACTGACCTTTTCCAGTCCTGTGGCCACTGCTGAGGTTTCCAAATTTGCTGGCATATTGAGTGCAGCACTTTCACAGCATCATCTTTCAGGATTTGAAGTAACTCAACTGGAATTCCAGTGCCTCCACTAGCTTTATTTGTAGTGATGCTTCCTAAGGCCCACTTGACTTCACATTCCAGGATGTCTGGCTCTAGGTGAGTGATCACATCATCATGATTATCTGGGTCGTGAAGGTCTTTTTTGTACAGTTCTGTGTATTCTTGCCACCTCTTCTTAATAACTTCTGCTTCTGTTAGGTCCATACCATTTCTGTCCTTTATCGAGCCCATCTTTGCATGAAATGTTCCCTTGGTCTCTCTAATTTTCTTGAAGAGATCTTTAGTCTTTCCTAGATTGTTTCTCAATTGTTTTCCTCTATTTCTTTGCATTTGTCACTAAGGAAGGCTACCTTATCTCTCCTTGCTCTTCTTTGGAACTCTATCTTCAAATGGGTATATCTTTCCCTTTCTCCTTTCTCTTCTTTTCATAGCTAATTGTAAGGCCTCCTCAGACAGCCATTTTGCTTTTTAGCATTTTTCCCCCCTTGGGGATGGTCTTGATCCCTGTCTCCTGTACAATGCCATGAACCTCCATCCATAGTTCATCAGGCACTCTGTCTATCAGATCTAGTCCCTTAAATCTATTTCTCACCTCCACTGTATAATCATAAGGGATTTGATTTAGGTCATACCTGAATGACCTAGTGGTTTTCCCCACTTTCTTCAATTTAAGTCTGAATTTGGCAATAAGGAGTTCATGATCTGAGCCACAGTCACCTCCTGGTCTTGTTTTTGCTCACTGTATAGAGCTACTCCATCTTCGACTGCAAAGAACATAATCAATCTGATTTTGGTGTTGGCCATCCGATGTACATGTGTAGAGTCTTCTCTTGTGTTGTTGGAAGAGGGTGTTTGCTATGACCAGTGCATTCTCTTGGCAACACTCTATTAGCCTTTGCCCTGCTTCCTTCTGTACTCCAAGGCCAAATTTGCCTGTTACTCCAGGTGTTTCTTGACTTCCTATTTTTTCATTCCAGTCCCCTATAATGAAAAGAACATCTTTTTTGGGGTGTTAGTTCATAACCACCCTAAAACTCACTACTGTACACTTCATTAAACTCCAGAGAGAAGAGATACAGCTCCACCCATCAGAACACAGATGCAAGCTCCCCTAACCAGGAAACCTTGACAACCCACTAGTCCAAACCCCACCCACAGGGAGCAGGCTCCACAATAAAGAGGAACCATGAACTTCCAACCTACAGAAAGGGCACTCCAAACAGAGCAATCTTAAAAAATGAAAAGGCAGAGAAATGTTCAGCAGGTAAAAGAACATGATAAATTCCCACCAAACCAAACAAAAGAGGAGGAGATAGACAGTCTACCTGAAAAAGAATTCAGAATAATGATAGTACAGAAGATTCAAAATCTTGAAAACAAAATGGAGTTGCAGATAAATAGACTAGAGACAAGGATTGTGAAGATACAAGGAATGTTTAACAAGGACCTAGAAGAAATAAAGAAGAGTCAATCAATAATGAATAATGCAATAAATAACGTCAAAAGCACTCTGGATGGAACCAACAGTAGAATAACTGAGGCAGAAGATAGGATAAGTGAGGTGGAAGACAGAATGATGGAAATAAATGAAGCAGAGAGGAAAAAAAGGAAAAATAATTAAAAGAAATAAGGACAACTGCTGAGACCTCTGGGGCAATGTTAGGAATCATAGGAGTCCCAGAAGAAGAAGACAAAAAGAAAGGGCATGAGAAAATACTTGAGGAGATAATAGTTGAAAACTTCTCTAAAATGGGGAAGGAAATAGACACCCAAATCCAAGAAACCCAGAGTCCCAAACAGAATAAACCCAAGGCAAAACACTCCAAGACACATATTAACCAAACTAACAAAGATCAAACACAAAGAGCAAATATTAAAAGCAGCAGGGGAAAGCAACAAATAACATATAATAGGATCCCCATAAGGATAACAGCTGATCTTTCAGTAGAAACTCTTCAGGCCAGAAGAGAATGGCAGGCCATAATTGAAGTAAAAGAAAAAAATCCTACAACCTAGATTATTATGCCCACCAAGGATCTCATTCAAATATGAAGGAGAAATCAAAGGTTTTACAGACAAGCAACAGCTGAGAGAATTTAGCACCACCATACCAGCTCTTCAACAAATGCTAAAGGATCTTTTCCAGACAGGAAATACAGAAAAGACTTTTAGCCTCAAACGCAAAACAACAAAGTAAATGGCAATAATTATCAATCAAAATATCAATAATTACCTTAAATGTAAATAGGTTGAATGCTCCAACCAAAAGACAAAGACTGTCTGAATGGATACAAAAACAAGACCCCTATATATGCTGTCTGCAAGAGACCCACCTCAAACCAAGGGAAACATAGAGATTGAAAGTGAAGGTCTGGAAAAAGATATTTCATGTAAATAGAGACCAAAAGAAAATAGGAGTAGCAATACTCATATCAGAAAAAATACACTTTGAAATAAAGGCTGTGAAAAGATACAAAGAAGGACACTACATCGTGATCAAGGATCAATCCAAGAAGAAGATACAACAATTATAAATATATATGCACCCTACATAAGAGCACCTCATACATAAGGCAAATGGTAACAAGTATGAAGGGGAAATTAACAGTAGCACAATAATAGTGGGAGACTCTATTACCCAACTTACACCTATGAATAGATCAATCAAACAGAAAATTAGCAAGGAAACACAAACTTTAAATGATACAATGGACCAGTTAGACCTAATTGATATCTATAGGACATTTCACCCCAAACATTGGATTTCACTTTTTTCTCAAGTGCACATGGAACATTCTCCAGGATAGATCACATCCAAGAACATAAATCAAACCTTGGTAAATTAAAAAAAAAATGAAATCATTTCAAGCATCTTTTCTGATCACAATGCAGTAAGATTAGATGTCAATAACAGGAAAAAAAATCTATTAAAAATACAAACATATGGAGGCTGAAAAAGTTGCTTCTGTAGAACCAACAGATCATGGGAGAAATCATAAAGGAAATCAAAATATGCATAGAAGTAAATGAAGATGAAAACATGACAACCCAAACCTATGGGCTTCAGTAAAAGCAGTGCTAAAGGGAAGATTCATAGCAATACAGGTTTACCATAAGAAACAAGAGAAAATTCAAATAACAACCTAACTTTACACCTAAAGCAACTAGGAAAAGAAGAAATTAAGAACCCCAGGGTTAGTAAAAAGAAAGAAATCATAAAAATTAGAGCAGAAATAAATGAAAAATAAACAAGGGAGACTATAGCAAAAGTCAACAAAACTTAAAACGGGTTCTTTGAGAATATAAATAAAATAGACAAACCATTAGCCAGACTCATCAAAAAAAAAAAAAAAAAAGGGAAAAGACTCAAATCAACAAAGAAATGAAAACAGAAATCACAACAGACAACACAGAAATAAAAAGGATCATAAGAGACTAGTATCAGCATCAGTATGCCAATAAAATGGACAACTTGGAAGAAATGAACGAATTCTTAGAAAAGTATAACCTTTCAAAACTGAACCAGGAAGAAATATAAAATCTTGATAGACCCATCACAAGCACAGAAATCGGAACAGTAATAAAAAATCTTCCAAAAAGCAAAAGCCCAGGACCAGTTTGTTTCACACGTGAATTCTACCAAAAATTGAGAGAACAGCTAACACTTACCCTACTCAAACTCTTCCAGAAAATTGCAGAGGAAGGTAAACTGCCAAACTCATTCTATGAGGCCACTATCACCCTGATATCAAAACCAGACAAAGATGCCACAAAAAATAAAACTACAGGCCAATATCACTGATGAACATAGATGCAAAAACCCTCATTAAAATTCTAGCAAACAGAACCCAACAACATATTAAAAAGATCATCCATCATGACGAAGTGGGCTTTATCCCAGGGATGCAGGGATTCTTCAGTTCAGGTCAGTTCAGTTCAGTCGCTCAGTCGTGTCCAACTCTTTGCAACTCCATGAATTGCAGCACGCCAGGCCTCCCTGTCCATCACCAATTCCCGAAGTTCACTCAGACTTACGTCCATCGAGTCAGTGATGCCATCCAGCCATCTCATCCTCTGTCATCTCCTTTTCCTCTTGCCCCCAATCCCTCCCAGCATCAGAGTCTTTTCCAATGAGTCAACTCTTCACGTGAGGTGGCCAAAGTACTGGAGTTTCAGCTTTAGCATCATTCCTTCCAAAGAAATCCCAGAGCTGATCTCCTTCAGAATGGACTGGTTGGATCTCCTTGCAGTCCAAGGGACTCTCAAGAGTCTTCCCCAACACCACAATTCAAAAGCATCAATTCTTCAGTGCTCAGCTTTCTTCACAGTCCAACTCTCACATCCATACATGACCACTGAAAAAACCACAGCCTTGACTAGATGAAACTTTGTTGGCAAAGTAATGTCTCTGCTTTTCAATATGCTATCTAGATTGGTCATAACTTTCCTTCCAAGGAGTAAGCGTCTTTTAATCTCATGGCTGCAGTCACCATCTGCAGTGATTTTGGAGCCCCCAAAAATAAAGTCTGACACCGTTTCCACTGTTTCCCCATCTATTTCCCATGAAGTGATGGGACCAGATGCCATGATCTTCGTTTTCTGAATGTTGAGTTTTAAGCCAACCTTTTCACTCTTCTCTTTCACTTTCATCCAGAGGCTTTTTAGTTCCTCTTCGCTTTCTGCCATAAGGGTGATGTCATCTGCATATCTGAGGTTATTGATATTTCTCCCAGCAATCTTGGTTCCAGCTTGTGCTCCTTTCAGCCGAGCATTTCTCATGATACACTCTGCATATAAGTTAAATAAGCCGGGTGACAGTATACAACTTTGATGTACTCATTTTCCTATTTGGAACCAGGGATTCGTCACTATTCATAAATTGATCAATGTGATACACCACATTAACCAATTGAAAGATAAAAACCATGTGGTTATCTCTATAGATGCAGAGAAAGCCTTTGACAAAATTCAAAATTTATGATAAAAACTCTCCAGAAAGCAGGCATAGAAGGAACATACCTCAGCATAATAAAAGCCATATTTGATAAACCCACAGCAAATATTATCCTCAATGGTGAAAAATTGAAAGCATTTCCTCTAAAGTCAGGAACAAGGTAAGGGTGCCCCCTCCCAGCACTACTATTCAACTTAGTTCTGAAAGTTTTAGCCACAGCAGTCATAGAAGAAAAAGAAATAAAAGGAATCCAGATTGGAAAAGAAGAAGTAAAACTCTCACTGTTTGCAGATGACATGATCCTCTACGTAGAAAACCCTAAAGATACCATCAGAAAATTACTAGAGCTAATCAATGAATATAGTAAATTTGAAGATATAAAATTAATACACAGAAACCCCTTGCATTCCTATACAGTAACAATGTGAAATCAGAAAGAGAAATTAAGGAAATAATTCCATTCACCATTGCAACAAAAAGAATAAAATACTTAGGAATAAAACTACCTAAAGAAACAAAAGACCTATATAAGAAAAGTATAAAAGACTGATGAAAGAAATCAAAGATGACACAAATAGATGGAGAAATATACCATGCTAATGGATTTGAGAATCAATATAGTGAAAATGAGTATACCACTCAAAGTGATCTATAAATTCAATGTAATCCCTATCAAGCTACCAACAGTATATTTCACAGAATTGGAACAAATTTCAAATTTGAACAAAAAAAAAATTCACAATTTGTATGGAAATACAAAAAACCCTCAAATAGCCAAAGCAATCTTGATAAAGAAGAATGGAATTGGAGGAATCAACCTGCCTGATTTCAGACTATAATACAAAGCTACAGTCATCAAGAGGACTTCCCTGGTGGCTCAAATGGTAAAGCATCTGCCTACAATGCGGGAGACCTGGGTTTGATCCCTGGATCTGGAAAATCCCCTGGAGAAGGAAATGGCAACCCACTTCAGTACTCTTGCCTGGAAAATCCCATGGATGGAGGAGCCTGGTAGGCTACAGTCCATGGGGTTGCAAAGAGTTGGACATGACTGAGTGATTTCACTTTCACTTTTCACAGTCATCAAGATAGTATGGTACTGGCACAAAGACAGATATATAGATCAATAGAACAAAATAGAAAGCCCAGAGATAAGTCCACTCACTTATGGGCACCTTATCTTTGACAAAGGAGGCAGAACTATACAATAGAGAAAAGACAATCTCTTTAACAAATGGTGGTGGGAAAACTGGTCAGCCACCTGTAAAAGAATGAAACTAGAACACTTTCTAACACTGAACAGTTCAGTTCAGTCGTTCAGTCGTGTCCGACTCTTTGCAACCCCGTGAATTGCAGCACGCCAGGCCTCCCTGTCCATCACCAACTCCTGGAGTTCACTCAGACTCACGTCCATCGAGTCAGTGATGCCATCCAGCCATCTCATCCTCTGTCGTCCCCTTCTCCTCCTGACCCCAATCCTTCCCAGCATCAGAGCATTTTCCAATGAGTCAACTCTTTGCATGAGGTGGCCAAAGTACTGGAGTTTCAGCTTTAGCATCATTCCTTCCAAAGAACACCCAGGACTGATCTCGTTTAGAATGGACTGGTTGGATCTCCTTGCAGTCCAGGGGACTCTCAAGAGTCTTCTCCAACATCACAATTCAAAAGCATCAATTCTTCAGTGCTCAGCTTTCTTCACAGTCCAACTCTTACATCCATACATGACTACTGGAAAAACCATAGCCTTGACTAGATGGGTAACATCATACACAAAAATAAACTCAAAATGGATTAAAGATCTGAATGTAAGACCAGAAACTATAAAAATCCTAGAGGAAAACATAGGTTAAACACTCTCTGACATAAATCACAGCAAGATCCTCTGTGACCAACTCCCAGAGTAATGGAAATAAAGCAAAAGTAAACAAATGGGAACTAGTTAAACTTACAAGCTTTTGCACAACGAAGAAAACTATAAGCAAGGTGAAAAGACAGCCTTCAGAATGGGAAAAATAATAGCAAACAAAGCAACTGAAAAAGAATTAATTTAAGAAAATATACAAGAAGTTCATGCATCTGAATACCAGAAATATAACTGACCCAATCAAAAAATGGGCCAAAGAACTAAACAGACGTTTCTCCAAAAAAGACATACAGATGGCTAACAAATACATGAAAAGATGCTCAACCTCACTCATTATCAGAGAATGTCAATCAAATCATATTGAAGTACGATCAGGTATGGTCATGTTGGTCAGAATGGCTGCCTTATTAAAAAGTATACAAACAATAAATGCTGGAAAGGGTGTGAAAAAAGGGAACCCTCTTACACTATTGGTGGGAATACAAACTAGTGCAGCCACTATGGATAACAGTATGGCGATTTCTTAAAGAAAAAAGAAAACTGCCATACAACCCAGCAATCCCACTTCTGGGCATACATACTGAGGAAACCAGAATTGAAAGGGACACGTGTACCCCAGTGTTCATCGAAGCACTGTTTACAATAGCTAGGACATGGAAGCAACCTAGATGCTCATCAGCAGATGAATGAATAAGAAAGTTGCAGTACATATACACAATGGAATATTACTCAGCTATTAAAAAGAAGGCATTTGAATCTGTTCTAATGAGGTGGATGAAACTGGAGTCTATCATACAGTGAAGTAAGTCAGAAAGAAAAGCACCAATACAGCATATTAATGCATTTTTATGGAATTTAGAAAGATGGTAACAATGGCGCTATATGCTTGAGAGCAAAAGAGACACAAATATAAAGAGCAGACATTTGGACTCTGTGGGAGAAGGCAAAGGTGGGATGATTTGAGAGAATAGCATTGAAACATGTGTATTACCATATGTGAAATAGGTGACCAGTCCAAGTTTGATGAATGAAATGGGGCACTCAGAGCCAGTGCACTGGGACAACCCAGAGGGATGGGGTGGGGAGGGAGGTGGGAGAGGTGTTCACAATGGGGGACACATGTACACCCATGGCTGATTCATGTCAATGTATGGCAAAAACCACCACAGTATTGTAAAGCAATAGCTTCCTATTGAAATAAAAAAAAAAAAACAAAAAACTTCCCATGTGGCTCAGTTGGTTAAGAATCTGCCTGTGATGTAGGATACCTGGGTTTGATCCCTGGTTCAGGAAGATCCCCTGAAGAAGGGATTGGCAGCTCACTCTAGTATTCTTGCCTGGAGAATTTCATGGACAGAGCAACCTGGTGGACTATACAGTCCATGGTGTCCCAAAGAATCAAAGAGAACCGAGTGACTTTCACTTTTTCACTTTTCATGAATAAAACTAAACAAAATTGCTAAACCACAAGTGTTGCATATGCAGACATTTCACCTCATAAATGATCATGCAGGAAAAACTATAACACCTGTGCTCTTTACTGTTGAAATCAACAGTCCAAGATGGTAAAGTTATTTCTCTGGAGGTTATATTAGATAGATAGATAATAGATAGTTATGTGTCTCTCTCTCTATGCATTCATATATCTACACATACACACATTTATTAAATATAAAATTTGAGAAAATATGGAAGAAAACTTCGGTGAAAAAACATTTTAGGGATGACTGGGTTTGGGGAAAGCAATCAAACAACAGCAAAACCATAACTTAATAGATTTCTCTTTTGGGTCATAAGTCAAATTTTCCAGTTTAGTAGTAGTTGTCAAGGAATTTTTGAATTCATTTAAAATCATCAGATACATTTTTTCCTTGGGATTTATGTTTCATTGTTGATAAACATATAATACAAAATTACAATTAAAAAATTCAACTGAATCTATTTGGTAATAATTTCATTTACAATAATCATTATATCCAGAAATATTTTAAAAGTCTTCATTTATTATCCATCAATTTTGTTTGTACTTTCTGGCATATCCAGGGTTAAAAGAAATGGCTGGCCAAGTAAAATTAATTAAATATAGTTGTGGTATTATTAAAGTGATGAAGTAGTCTATAGCTCCTAGAAGCTCATCTATTTTTTTCTCTTGTTTAAAATTTAAGTCAATTTGAATGTGAAATATCTATTTTTAAAATTTAATGAGTATTAAAAGCACACACAATCTCTATTAACTCAGATAATTTATTGTTTGTTTCTTTGTCATCACATGCTAAAAATCTTTCTTGCAAACTTGAGGAAATCTCCTCGTATGCCTCAATCTCCTGGAAAATTTATATCATTGAAGGTGGCTGGGGAATAACCAATAAGAAAAAGGCCCTTTTCTTCCCTTATTTTTAGAGAGCTCAAAGGGCCCTAACTAAACCTAGAGAGGTCAGGGTTGAATAGAGAAACCTTGCATTATCCTTAGAATGAAAACTAACACAGAAGAATGGGTACTCAGTTCTCGATTAGCCAACCCAGGCATAGGTTTAGTGTTTGAAGAAGTGCTCAGAATGATAAGGCAGACCTCTCTGGAGCATGAATAATGCTTTAATGAACATCATGATGTTCTTATGCATATAAACTAAGATTTTATAATTAGAATATCACAACTTTGAAGTATTTAAAACTATATCAAATAGAAGTTAATATTTGGGTGCCTTCAAATTTTCCTTTTATTCTTTCTCCTAGTTCTCCAGCACCCATACTGATGTACACTGTATCTACAACATCAGCTACTTTTATTTTACAATTTCCAAAGATATAAATATTCCATAGTATATACATATTAACAAATTTAGGTATTTATGTCACCTTAGTGACATAAAATCGGAGAAGACAATGGCACCCACTCCAGTATTCTTGCCTGGAAAATTCCATGGATGGAGGAGCCTAGTGGGCTGCAGTCCATGGGGTCGCTAGGAGTTGGACACGACTGAGCGACTTCACTTTCACTTTTCACTTTCCTGCATTGGAGAAGGAAATGGCAACCCACTCCACTATTCTTGCCTGGAGAATCCCAGGGACAGCGGAGCCTGGTGGGCTGCTGTCTATGGGGTCGCACAGAGTCGGACATGACTGAAGTGGCTTAGCAGCAGCAGTAGCAGTGACATAAAATGGGAGAAGGCAATGGCACCCCACTCCAGTACTCTTGCCTGGAAAATCCCATGGACGGAGGAGCCTGGAAGGCTGCAGTCCATGGAGTCGCTGAGGGTCAGACAGGACTGAATGACTTCACTTTCACTTTTCACTTTCATGCTTTGGAGAAGGAAATGGCAACCCACTCCAGTGTTCTTGCCTGGAGAATCCCAGGGACGGGGGAGCCTGGTGGGCTGCCGTCTATGGGGTCACACAGAGTCGGACATGACTGACACAACTTAGCAGCAGCAGCGGCAGCAGTGACATAAAATAGCTTAATTTTTTTTTTTATGGCAGTTAAGTTCATCTAAAGGAACTTGCTTTATTTTCTTGTACTTTTGGCTAAGAATTTTCCATCTCTGATAATTCGTGTCTTTTAACAATAATAAATTTATTCAAAAGCAAAATGGAAAATAAACAAAATCTAAACCCAAACTCTATTATGGTTGTTGTTGTTTTTAATGTAGGAAAAATGAGATGTAGGGAGACTACTACCTCTTGTCCATATATCTGTCAATAAAATAATCAATAGACAATTTATAATAGGAATGGAAAACAATTTTGAGCCAAACTGAGTACTACCGCCCAGAAGACAGGCTCTCAGATATCTCTAAGGATGAATTTGCTTCAGAGGGTCATGATTTTCAGCACAGCTTTATGTCTTAGAAGAAAGAGCTTTAAACAAGTCAGGGAAATATTCATTCAAGTTTCAGGAAAAAAAAAAAAAAAAGGACCAGCATGTACACAGCGAGTCAGTATGGTCTTGACACTTGGGGAGGAAGAGTACTAGCATCTGTGCCTCAGGAAAGAAGGAGTTTAATTCTTTATTTTTAGGATGTACATTTCTTTACTTTTGGTCAGCGCATCCTTTTCTTTAATGATTAAATTAGATGTACAATGCATGTTTGATATTTCATAAACTGGCTGTTTCAATCAGCACAAAATAGAAGTTAACTCATGATAAGGCAGAATAATATCCCCATACCTACCTCAAAATGTGAAAAGTGTTTTCATATATCCTATCAAAGCAAAGAAATTTGTAATTTCAAATGTATTGTGCTGCTTTTTATAATGTTTAAATGGATACAAATCAGCTTTTAAGATAATGGGAACTTAAAAACAATAAACCATTTGGAAGATACTATTTTTCCCTTAACAAAGTACATGCCAGAGACAAAATGTATTCTTTTTCATTGAAGCAAATGATAGAATAAAATCTGTCAGCTGTCACTTCCAGCTTTGGATAGAAATTTCCAATAACCTTCTGAGACACGTATGATCTGTTCTTCTAGATCTGGTCACCATAAATATCCTATGTGTTCTAGAGGGTTGTTACTGCTGTTTCCCAAAAGCAGCTAAATATTAAGTGGACATAAACTAAAGAGAAATATATTGCTACAGAATCTCTCTTGTTTTTATTATTAGTGTTCTATTTATATTTTTTCCTTCAGTTATGAGCAGAATCAAGGTTGCCAACCATTCATTTTGCTCTTGCCAAGTAGTCAGCTACCAGGCTGCCTACAAACCTCCTGCCCTTGTAAGCTGTCAATTTAAACTGAATTAACTGATATGTAGTCTAAGTCACTTACATTCTTATGCAAGTGAAAACATATATAAATCAGGCAAATCAAAATAAATATGGATACGGAAATCCTCATTTCACAGAAAAACTTTGTAAATTTTGTCTATGAGATGTGAGGTTGCACACGACTTAAAGTAAATAAACAATAATGTTTCCTCCAAAACAACAACAAGAAAAAAGATAGCTTGAGGTACTTAGAGCTAGCAAAATAAATAAATAAATAAAAAGTTCCAACTATAAATATGGAAGTTATCGGAAGGGGAATAGAGACAAAATGGGGCAGGAAACTCATTCAAAGATAATAGTGTATAAAAAAAATTCCAAATCTTGTAATAGAAGTGTATACACAGATCCAGGAAATATAAAGGGCATCATATGAGAGAAATCTGAAGTTACTCATATTGATAAAAAACTGAAATTAAATTGTCAATGTTAAAAGGCAAAAAATAAAATTTTGACAAGAGAAAAGTAACCCATCAACTATAAAAAAATTAAAACTACCCATAAGATTATCAGTGAAGTTTTAGCAGAAACCTTGCAGATTGGAAAGATGTGGAAACGTATTTGAATGACTAAAAGAAAAATTGTTCATACAAGAATACTTGACATTTCAAAACTGTTGATACATATCAACAGAAAGAACTGAAGGTTTTCCCACATCAATATGATTGAGGGAGTTAATAGTCAGTGGAATTGTTTTACAATAAATGCTAAAGAAACTTTCAAGTTGCATTAAAGATGTTAACAAAGCAATAAAATAGCATAAAATATTAAATTCACTGAAAAAGATAAAGATATAGAAAAGATATAGAGAAATATACACTACTACATTAACAGTAGAGGATAACTTACCTTTACTTGTAGTATAAAAGTAAAAAATACAAGGATTAAAAACAACAGTCACAATTATGTTAATGGAGACATAATACAAATAGATGCAGATTATAACATTTGTACCATAAAATATGTATGGTAAGAAAAAGAAAAAGGCTTTGTATGCAAGTTAAATGAAGTTGTTATCACTTCAAAATAGGCCATTATAACTATACATATTTTATGTATGCTCTGTGATAAAAAAATATATCTATAGAGTTACACAAAAGAGAGAGAATAATAAAATATTAGTACATATCCAAATAGGTAATACAGACAGAGAATCAAAGAAAGAAACTGTGGACTTAACACCAGAGACCGAATATACCTAACAGACATATATGAAATGAAAGAAGAAAGATAACAACATGAATCTTGGTATATCAATGAAACTGATGACCTAGAAGAAGTAGGTAAATTCCTTGAAACATACAACCAGGAAAAAATAGATCTGAACAAGCCTATAATTTATGAGGACATTGAATCAGCAATCAAGAGCCTTCAAAGAAAAGGCAAAGACATGATGGTTTCCCTGGTGAGCCTATTAATTACTCAAAGAAATAGCATCAATCCTTATCAAACCCTTCCAAAAAACTGAGAAACAAAAAAAAAAAAGACATTTACAAACTCTTTTTATGGGGTCAGTATTATCCTCTCACAAAGTCGGAAAAAGATACCACAAGAAAACAAAAGTGCAGAAAAATATCCATCACAAAGTTCCAAAAATTCTCAAGAAAATACTAGATCATTGACTTCATCTCCACACTGAAAGAATCTTACACAATGAATAAAGATAATTTATCCTTGAGATCCAAGAATGGTTAAACACAAGAAAAATCAATGTGATATACCACATTAAGAATAAAATCACATGGTGTTTTAAATAAATGCAGGAACAGGGTTTGAAAAATTCAGCACTGATGATAAACATTCTCAACATGCTAGAATCAGAGGAATTTATATGAACAAAATAAATGTCATATAAGAAAAACCCACAGCTAACCTCATACTTGAGCAATACCACTAAAATCAGGAGCAAGGTAGGAGAGTGGCTTGTTGCTCAGTCCATGGGGTCACAAAGAGTTGCGCATGACTGAGCAACAAACCACACTAATTCCAAAATTTATGTGGAACCATCAAAAAAGTTAACATACCCCAAATAATCTAGAAAAGCAGAGCAAAGCAACCTATGTCCTTAGTTCAAAATATGTTTGCTAAGTCACTTCAGTCGTGTCCAACTCTGTGTGACCCCATAGATGGCAGCCCACCAGGCCCCCCCGTCCCTGGGATTCTCCAGGCAAGAACACAGGAGTGGGTTGCCATTTCCTTCTCCAATGCATGAAAGTGAAAAGTGAAAGTGAAGTCGCTCAGTCGTGTCCGACCCTCAGCGACCCCATGGACTGCAGCCTTCCAGGCTCCTCCATCCTTGGGATTTTTCCAGGCAAGAGTATGAAGTGGGTTGACATTGCCTTCTCTGCTTATTAAACAGTATTGTTAAGCAAATCTCCTGTTCATAATAGTCAAGTCATGATTTTAGGATCAGGTGAGTCAAACAAGCACTTTCTTTTTAGATCAAATATATTGAGATTGAAAATAATCTACATGCAGAAGTATTTGGTCATCTGTGTTCTCCTAGGTTCCCATTAACATTTGAGTACCTGGAACTCAGGACTCCCTAAGGTTTTACCTCTGTGGTTTACATTTTATATTAGAGCAGAAGAAGCATTAGTAGGTTCAAAACAGTGATTCAGGTGCCAGAGCCAAGTAGCATCATCCATCTCCCTCAAAATGGCTACTTCTGACACAGGCGAGTGCTAAAACCAAGACCAAATGTATGAAACTTGAGCTGGTGTTCTCTAATGTGCTTATCTATTTTGCTTCCAAAATGTTAAGGACTATAACATGATCTATAGCAATTTGAAAATAAGAAATTAACTTACTGCAATGTCATGGATTTCATGCAATGACATTATAAATATTCCCTTTTACTCTTTGCCATACATATTCATGGCCTTGAATGTCTCAGTTCACATGCTACCTAAGACCATTCTGACTGTTACATTATGCTGCATAATAGAAATTTAATACTTTTACAATAGATCTTCTCATTATGCATTATAAAGAAACAAAAATCTTTTGTGAATAGATGACATTTTCATTTTATTTTATATTACTTTTAGAATGAAATCTAGAAAAAGTTCACTGGTTTTAAGCAATAAGAATAGTGCTAGGGTACTTACTCAATACTGCTAAACTGATATAGAGATTTTAAACTTTATACTATATTTTTACTACATCCCATTTGGTAATGAATATTATCAAAGAAAACTTAAGTCCAAGGTTTAGTGTATAAAAATGTTTTGTTTCATATGTGGATTTCTTTAATTTCTCCTGAGACTATATATTGTATAGACATATATTACATAAATTTATCGAACTGTAATTATGTGCAGTATATGATTGAACTTTTCAAGAGATGGAAATTTATTCATGCTCCAGCCCTAAGTTAAGTGAATGCATCTAATTAACTATCTATTTGTATTTATTAGTATTCTTTAGACAGAGAAGGCAATGGCACCCCACTCCAGTACTCTTGCCTCGAAAATCCCACAGAGGGAGGAGCCTAGAAGGCTGCAGTCCATGGGATCGCTGAGGGTCGGACACGACTGAGCGACTTCACTTTCACTTTTCACTTTCATGCATTGGAGAAGGAAATGGCACCCCACTTCAGTGTTCTTGCCTGGAGAATCCCAGGGACGGGGGAGCCTGGTGGGCTGCCATCTATGGGGTCGCACAGAGTCGGACACGACTGAAGCGACTTAGCAGCAGCAGCAGTATTATTTAGAAAAAGTGAGTTTTAGAGCACATAAAAGCAATGGTGCCTACTATTTATTGAGAACTTATAATTCTAAGTAATCAGTTAAGCACATCTTTTATATTTCCTTTAATCTTACAACTATGTAATATAACCATGTATGCATTTTTAAAACAGAAGCTTGAAATACATAGGGGTGAGAAATGTATTTTACTTCACCGAACTTGCAATTAATAGAATACAAAATAGAAAGAGCTCTGTTTGATTTATAAACCTGACCTAACTTCTTCAATTCCCTCTGATTGAGTTTTGAATGATCTGGAATCTTCTGATGAGTTTCTTTGCTGTATTTTAACCATGAAAGACAGGAGTTACTGTGTTCCCTTGGTTAAATTAATATTCCTATAGTTATATATTTTTATATGTATTTATAAATGCATTTTAAAATATTTATGCCATATTTTGTCTTTGCAGTTTACTTGCTAGCAAAACTAGGCATAGAAAATGCATCCATCCAGAATGAATATGACCAATGGGTTTCTTTATTCAAACTAATTTTTAAATTACATGAAAGATAATTATTTAATGTAGCTTATAACCTTGAGAATCCATTACTTAATATATTACAGTGCTTGCTTATTAAATGTTTTTATCTTCTCACTGTCAAGACTGTGAATATGACAAAAACTAAGAGACCTAATTTAGCTTGGAAACTTAAATTTCAGAACCTGGGTTCTGGACTGGTGGCTCTGCATTTGATACATGTCTTCTCCTTTATTCTCCAGGGAAACGAAAGTAGTGAAAAAGTGAAAGTGAAGTCATTCAGTCGTGTTCGACTCTTTGAAACCCCATGGATTGTAGCCTGCTAGGCTCCTGCATCCGTGGGATTTTCCAGGCAAGAATACAGGAGTGGGTTGCCATTTCTTTCTCCAGATCTTCCCCACCCAGGGATTGAACCCAGGTCACCCACACTGCAGGCAGACTCCTTACTGTCTGAGCTACCAGGGAAGCAAAAGTAACCTAACTCTAATTTAATTCATGTGCAACTCTAAAATATCAGTGTCTACTTAATTCAATTATTATGACATTCCATGAGATAAAACATATTGAGTTAGCATAGTGTTTGAAATAATATTTTCTACAACTATTATCCTTGTTATGTCTAAGTGACCATAACTATAGAACGCTGATGTGCAATTAATCATTTCAGCTTTAAAATGTCAGGTCATTTTGAAAGAAAAAAGGTTTTATGAAAGCCTAGCTAATTTATGAATCTGCATGTGTGTAACACAGAGCATACATACAGTTGGGTAGGGTGAAGTTTTGGTAATTATGGGGAAACCACATTATAATGGAGAGAAATGAGATAATGGTGAAGATTTAAGGGACTTCCCTGGAGGTCCAGTGGTTAAGACTTTGCTCTTCTGTTGAAACATGTAAAATATCATGTATGAAACGAGATGCCAGTCCAGGTTCGATGCACGATACTGGATGCTTGGGGCTAGTGCACTGGGACGACCCAGAGGGATGGTATGGGGAGGGAGGAGGGAGGAGGGTTCAGGATGGGGAACACATGTATACCTGTGGTGGATTCATTTTGATATTTGGCAAAACTAATACAATTATGTAAAGTTTAAAAATAAAATTAAATTAAAAAAAAAAGACTTTGCTCTTCTGATGCATGGACTGTGGATTTGATCCCTGGTTGGAGAACTAAGATGCCACATGCCATGAAGCATGATCAAAAACAAAACAAAACAGAAAATAACAACAGCAACAACAAAAACCTATAGTTCTGTGTAACTAGTGATTTTATGCAACTGGAAAAATAAATAACAAGTGATTTTATTCTTTTTTTTAAAGTGTGAGCAGCAACATAGATGACTAGTTATACTCATAAATCTATGATGCATTTTGAACATATTGAATTATACAGATGAATTCACTTGAGTAAAGCACCCTTTCTGATAGGAAACAACACATAATGTGATTTTATCTTTTATTTTACCCTATGATTTAAAAATCTTCAGGAGTAAATAAATTATTTTATGCATGATAATTTCCATAACATACTAAAATTCTTATAAGCTATTTAATAGTAAACCTATGAGAAATGTTTCAAAATAGGTAAAGAACCAATATCTTTAGAATAATCAAATTTACCATGGTTATGTTTTCTCTGTGTTCAAAAATTCATAAATGCTGAGTGGAGGGGACAGTCCCACCCAAAAAAATATTGCAAATACTATATCACCTAAATTATTCCTATGTTAAAAAAAGTAGATTTGTATTATATGATTTATATCAAGTAATTATTGATTTTAATTCCAAGGTTACAAAACATATTAATAATAGTAAAAAAAATTAAGGCTAATAAAGGTATTGTGTTGTGACATACATTTTTCTATGCATTTATGTGCATTTTCTCTTGTAATCAATAAATAATCATAAAAGAGATTGACAGTGTATTTCACCCTACTTTGATATGATATTTAAATATATTTTAAGATAAACTGCCTAAATTTATCCACCTACTTATCAGTGACATAGGCATTCATACTCAAGAAGGCTACTCATTAATTCAGTATTTCTATCTCATAAAATCAAATAAAAACTTGCCGCTGAATTTAAAATAAGGAATACAAATATTGCTATCTGTACTCTAACTTTTAATGTGCATTACTAGAGAGCCATATAACGTCTAGACTTTAGATTTCCTAGTAATCTACTGATTAAATTTGAAGTATGAGTATTTTACATGACTTTTTATTTGGAAATATATGACTGAATGAATGAAAATACTTGGTTACCACAATGAACTTTTTTTTTTTTCATTTTACATTTTTATTCCATGTGTAAATTATTCTATTAATTTTAGCAAATAATACACTATATTTTTCAGTGACTTAACCTTTTAAAAAATGTTTATCATTTTAAAACACTTTCTTCTTTGATTGTAAATCCACACAAGGCTTTCAAAATCATGCATAAAATAATTCATCATATAGGGAGGGGGGTTCAGGATGGGGAACACAGATATACCTGTGGCGGATTCATTTAGATATTTGGCAAAACTAATACAATATTGTAAAGTTTAAAAATAAAATAAAATTAAAAAAATATATTGAGAAAATGTCCTTAAGCATGTACATTAGTTAACAGTTTTCATTCAAATAGAAAATACAAAGTGAATCTCAACAGAGCAAGTGAATCCTGTGCTGGAAGACAGTCTAGAAAAATATAAACCTCTTGATTCTAGAAACAAGGAGACTGACTCAGCGAGGGTGGTGGTAACATGCCCATTTCTTATAAATATCTTCTAAGTGAATTTTGAAAAGAATTTGGAATTTTGTCTTCTTGTTATTTAGGTATTCTTTAATTCATTTTGCTAATGTTTGCTCTGAATCTGGACTGGATAAATCGGAAGAATTTTATATTGAAATACATTCAATTCAGCAAATCCATGAAGTCAGAGCCCCATCTTTCCATATTATGTAATTAAAAAAAGAACTCCAAACTAGACAATTGATAGGGTTAACATATTTAATAGGCATAGATGCAAAAGATACTTCAAAACTAATATTATTTACCAAGATCACAGATTCAAACAATGTACATATCGGTAATAAGCAGTTTTATCCCAATAATATTCACACAGTCCAGTATGAGAAGGTCTATTAATGTTATCTAGCTCAATAACACTAAATCAATAATAACATGAATCTCAAATGCATGTAATATTCAATGTAAACTTTGATTTAAAATGATCCAACAATCAAAATTTGTTAAAGTATTGAATAGGCTGGGTAAAATACTGACCATGCATATAAACAAGTCAGAACACTGTACATAACTAAGAATATAAGAAATTATTTAAATCTATAAGGAAAATTCAAACAACTCAATAGAAAACATAGACAAAAGATGCTCAAAGGGAACTTGAAGAAGTAATTCAAGAGGTTAGTGGATATTTTTTTCTTAATATCAATGATCATGTAAATTAAAACAAAAGTAATTTGCATTATTCTATGATTGGCCATAATAGCTGCACCTAACACTATCTGACAGGATCACATATGAAAAGCGACTGAAGCAAAAATCAGCAGTGGATGCCATTAAAAAATTAGGGATTCAGTTATCTCAAAGCCAAAAACAATGCCACTTTTAGATTATTTACTAGACAAAACTCATGTCACATGCATGGGACCATAAACTATACTGATAGAAAATTAGAAAGAAACTAAATATTGACAAATATGCTATCCTCTGCAAACAAGTTACAAAGTGGAGTCATAATTGAAAATTTTCTAAGGTAATAAATATTGTACACGTTATTGGAATAACAAACTGTGATAATGATATGGGCATTATTATATCTTATTTATAGCTATTTTGATTAACAAAGCAAATGTGTATTTTAATGACATAATTGACTTTGATAGTATACATTAGGCACTAAAAATGATGTAAATATTTACTAAAGATATGGTACCATTCACGTAAGTTGCACTGTTTATAAAGTAACTTACAGAAGAACTAAAAAAAAGATTTCCTATACAGGGCTTGCCTGGTGATTCAGTGGTTAAAGAATCTATCTGCAGTGCAGAAGATGCAGATGGTTCAATACCTGGGTGGGGAAGATCCTCTGGAGAAGAAAATGGCAACCCATTCCAATACTCTGGCTGGGAAAATCCCATGGATAGAGTAGCCTGGCTGACTACAGTCCACAGGGTCACAAAAAGACATGACTGAGCAGAGCACACAGCACAGATTATGAATAAAGTGCAAACATAAACTTCCTGGAAATCACTAATCTATTACTTTCTTTAAAAGTCTGATTTACAAAGAAAAGACATATGTTATATAAGAATGAAAGTCATTTGCGTATATATTCAACTCTATTCCCATAGATTCTTATATGTAACAGAAGTAAAAGCTAGCAGCTTTGATGAAAGGAGAATTACTCTTTGGAAATAACTGAAATGCTCCAGATTTTATGTGTAGTGGTGCTGTATCTCAAATGAGTTTTGTGTGATAAATTAAGTTGGGTAATATTTTACTTGATTATATAGTTATATAATCAGTCAATTAAGTATGGTAATCAACCTGCTTGTTAATATTCAAATTAGTTAATAAATTAATATTTTAGTACAT
Organism: Bos javanicus; assembly: GCF_032452875.1. NCBI lineage: Eukaryota > Metazoa > Chordata > Mammalia > Artiodactyla > Bovidae > Bos > Bos javanicus. Next base: position 41,141,185 of record NC_083874.1, read on the forward strand.
TTAAAAGGTGACTATTGATAACAAAGTATGAAAGCCTATAAGTAAGACCAGTTTCTTTATGTTCCTTTAGGTTGTATTCCTTCATGAGTTTTTTAACCATTTATAATGCGTATATTTAACTAATAAAGATTCAGTTTGTAAGTATATGCTAGGTATGAATGTTAACTCTTGAGACATCCCTAAACTGAGAAAATGTCCCTGTAATCAGGAAAACAGGTCACGGTAACATAAGGTGATGGGTGACCCTGAGCAGTATTGGTGTGTGTGTGTGCTAAGTAACTGTAGTAGCTAGAAACTTGATGTACCAAGGCCATGGGCTGTTTGCAGGCATAGAATGGAGAAACTGATCCATTTTCTCTTCATCTCTAGTACACTGAGTTTTAGTAGATTGACATTTTGCTTTGTGTATACAATTTATTTTAAAAATCTAATTCATCATGAGGTTTTTAAAAAAAAGATCTCTTGTAAGAGTAAAAAAAAAGAACAGGAGAAATATTCAATAGTTATGATGTGTACTATATAACATCAATATTGACTAACATGGATTATCTGAAACTCCTTAAGATGGAAGTCCCAAAATTATAGAAATTGAGATTATATAATAACAGTTCCTAATACTATGAATAAATTATCTGTGGCATACTGACAAAATATAGAGAAAGAAGTGCAATTGGGAGTAGTCCATATATAAAAAATCAGTTTATTATGGTGATAAATAGTTGCAAAGAGATGGACAATTGGATACCAAGGCAGACATCTTGTGAAGTGAAAGAATTTAACTCATGATTTTTTTTCCAAGTCTCATTTTTTCTGTTATAGACCAATTTTTCTTAAGGAAATACCCAAGCTTCCTTTTAAGCAGTTCTCATTTCCTAATCATTCATTGTCTTCCAGGAATAACAGGAGTCATGGAAAATGCAAGTGACACCACAGGAATAAATTTCATCCTTCTAGGACTTTTTGACTACACACAGACCCATCTGTTCCTCTTTGCCATGGTGCTCATGGCCTTCCTCAGCTCCCTGATGGGCAACACCTTCATGATCATGCTCATTCAGGTGGATCCCCAGCTGCACACTCCCATGTACTTCCTGCTTAGCCAGCTCTCCTTTATGGACATGATGCTGGTTCTCACTATTGTCCCCAAAATGGCAGCCAACTACCTGATGCACAACAGGTCTATCTCTCCTGCTGGCTGTGGTACTCAAATCTTCCTGTTTCTCACTCTGGGAGGGGGCGAGTGCTTCCTCTTAGCCGCCATGGCGTATGACCGCTATGTGGCCGTATGTCACCCCTTGAGATACCCGATCCTCATGAATCAGAAACTCTGTTTGCACATGACAGCAGGCTCCTGGCTTTTGGGAGGGGTGGATGGGCTGATGCAGGCTGGTGCCACTCTGAGCTTTCCTTACTGCCACTCTCGGGAAGTCAATCACTTCTTTTGTGAGGCACCATCGCTTGTTCACCTTGCCTGTGCTGACACCGTGATTTATGAGTTTTTCATGTACGTCTGTTGCGTCCTGATGCTCTTGATTCCACTGTCTCTCATTCTGGCTTCCTACAGTCTCATCTTGGCTGCTGTGCTCCATATGCAGTCCACCGCAGCCAGGAAGAAAGCCTTTGCGACCTGTTCCTCCCATCTGGCAGTCGTGGGGCTCTTCTATGGCACTCTCATGTTTATCTACATGCGGCCCAAATCCTACCATTCAGGGGTGCATGACAAGGTGGTTTCTGCTTTCTACACCATCTTCACCCCTGTGTTGAACCCCCTTATATACAGTGTGAGGAATAAAGATGTCAAGGGGGCTTTGAGAAAGTGGCTAGTAAAGCACTTTCGATGGTCTCAATAGTGATCATTATTCTCCAAAATGGCATTATTAGATTTAGGTTATGAAATACAGTTTGTATCAACATATTTTCTCTCTCTTTCCCAGTTTGCATTGATTTTTACAAATTATTTCTTTTATATTTGATAAATTAATTAAAAATGACATTTGTCATATTTTTACACCTTATCATATTTTCTTCTGAACTTTGAACCTCAGCAATAAGATTGAGGCACTATAATACAAGATATGTTAAGTATCAACCATGTAATTTGTATTTTGGTATATTCAATAAAAATTCTTAATTATTATGGACATGAATTATTTTAAAAGTGCATAATTATTTTGAAGAAAGTACTGTAGAACTAAATTCATATACTTTTGATAAATTTCAAATGAGCAAATAATTATATATATGAAAGTTGCAAGAAATATTCATCAAAATGTTTTCAGGGGAATTATTATTCTTGATTATGTTATTAAAAACATCTTTAGATAAAGAGATTAGGCTATGTACATTGAGGGATTGTCAATATATGAAGTAACTATGAAGAAGTCAACATCTTTATTTGAAAAACAGAAAAACTATTAAAGTAATATGTGATTAAATTTATCACATAAATTAACATAGATAATACCCATCACTTCATGGGAAATAGATGGGGAAACAGTGGAAACAGTGTCAGACTTTATTTTTGGGGGGTCTCCAAAATCACTACAGATGGTGATTGCAGCCATGAAATTAAAAGACACTTACTCCTTGGAAGAAAAGTTATGACCAATCTAGATAGCATATTGAAAAGCAGAGACATTACTTTGCCAACAAAGGTCCATCTAGACAAGGCTATGGTTTTTCCAGTGGTCATGTATGGATGTGAGAGTTGGACTGTGAAGAAAGCTGAGGGCTGAAGAATTGATGCTTTTGAACTGTGGTGTTGGAGAAGACTCTTGAGAGTCCCTTGGACTGCAAGGAGATCCAACCAGTCCATTCTGAAGGAGATCAGCCCTGGGATTTCTTTGGAAGGAATGATGCTAAAGCTGAAACTCTAGTACTTTGGCCACCTCATGTGAAGAGTTGACTCATTGGAAAAGATTCTGATGCTGGGAGGGATTAGGGGCAGGAGGAGAAGGGGATGACAGAGGATGAGATGGCTGGATGGCCTCACTGACTCGATGGATGTGAGTCTGAGTGAACTCCAGGAGTTGGTGATGGACAGGGAGGTCTGGCATGCTGGGATTCATGGGGTCGCAAAGAGTTGGACACGACTGAGTGACTGAATTGAACTGAACACACATAGATTATATACAGCTGTAATTAGAGCAGAAAATATCCAAGTATTTTTTTCATATATTTCTTGCTTTCTGTTAACTGTCCTACAGATAGAAGAAATCATCTGTGATCACAAGGAAACTTTGGGACCAACTGTTTTACATCTAGTGTTTAACTGAGGGGAGTGAATCTAAGTTTATTGGAGAAGTCTTACACTCATGATGTATCTGCAAATTTTTTAGGACAATTTATTTTTTAAAAAAGAAAAAAAAATGAAAAGAAGGAAGGAAGGTTTATACCTTAAACATTTTGATTTTAAAAGATTGTCAGAGAGCACAGCTGGACATGGAGTACATCTCTCCCCACGGATACATCAGGAATACATCTTCAGACACAGAAGTGCATGCAGAACACCAGCTGAGAGCAGGCAGTAGTACCGGACCAGAGGAAAAGAATATATAGAACCCCCCAAAACTCAGTAGGACTAAGGAACTAGCAGTAAAAACAGGAGTGATAGTAGGACTGGGCCTGCCCTCAGTGGGTGGGGGAACTTAAGCAGGGGTCTGATCCCCACAGAGGGGCAACTGTCTGAATCAGAGGAGAAACATTTAAGGCTGAGAGTGAAACAGCCGATCTATGGCAGCCTAAATGGAATGAGAATCAGACAGTCTTTGCTGCAGCCATACTTACCCCGGACAGGAATGCTGATCTCCTGGAAGGCACAGTGGCTGGGAGCTGGAATTGAGGGATTGTGGAGCAATCCCAGGGTGAGAGCTGCTATTGACTGACTGTGGAGAGACAGAGGGAGGAGATCCTGGTGAGAAGTGCTGGTGGAGGAAAGGTGGGCAACCATGGAAGCAAGGCGAAACTGCTGAGTCACGCGTAGAGGGTGGAACCATCACCATCGCCTGTCTATCCCACACATGCCAGCACCAGCAGCTGAACAATAGAGAGGCTGGCCCATCAAACGCCTGATGCACCGAACTACAGAGTAGGACCCCACCTAGTGTACCCTTTTAAGTTCCTGATACACCAATCTACAGAGTAGGACCCCAGTCAGGGGGGTCCCCTCTACTTGCCTGATACTCAGAAGAACAGAGAAGGATCCCAGGCAAGTGAGGCCTCTAAGTGCCCGAATGGGTGGAGCTATAGAGAAAGACTGGCCAAGGAGGCCTTCTGATCACCAGCTAGAAGAGGCTTGAAGAAAGACTCTGATAGGTCCATAACTCCTGCCATGGAGGCAATCCCTGCAAACGTGGCACCACCAGGGTCCTTACAAGCCAAGCAGCTGCACCACCTTCATGCTCAATTCTTACTGGGGCAGAACTGCCACAGGCAAAAAACGTCTTGCGTCTATGAGCTCGGGGTCACTATGGTCTTGTCTGACTCTGCGACCCTGTAGACTGTGGCCTGTCAGACTTCTCTGTCAGAGAGGGGATTCTCCAGGCAAGAATACTGGAGTATATTGGCCAATACTGGTTGCCATACCCTTCTAGAGCACTGCATTTCCTGTTGTCTTAGCTGCTGCTCCCCCAACTCCGCCCCCTCGAGTACCTGGTGCTGTCAGGACCCCTGCAACACAAGCAGCTGCACTACCTCCACATCCGGCCCTCACAGGGGCAAACCCAAGCCCTCCAGGGCAGCCTCAGGAATTAAACCCCAGTGGGTGATCCACATGTAGAGGTAGAACTAAAACCACAATTAAAACCCAGAATCAGTGTGGCTAAGGAAGAAGACCCAAAACCTTCCCACCAGCTGTACAAGCTGCAGATTAAATCTACATGATCAGCTAAGCAGACTTTGTGTCTATTTAACATATCAAAGGCCATTGAGAGCTCCCACAAAAGAAAAGGCACTAGTTCTTATAGCTGTGGACATTGGAGGCAAGAACACACAGGAGTAGGACCAGATTAGAATCTGAGTTGCCCCCACAGCAGGTCCAGAGATCAGCACAGTGTTGGAGGGCATCCTACAGAGGTAAGGTGGACTGTGACTCCCAGCAAGGGAAAGGACTCTGACAGCAGTGACTCAAGAAAAACATTTATTATTCTTATTTTTTGACTTGTTCTGTAGATTCTTTTGAGTTTCTTTTTTCTTTTTTGTTTTTCCCCCTCTTTTGTAGTTGTCAATTTTATTGGCACTAAAAAACCAACTAAGCTTTTTTTTTTTTTCCCCAGTCACAACTTTTATTGTTGTTATAAACTTATGCCTCTACATTGGGTTTTTGCAGTTCTGTGGAGTTTTTCTCTCTTTTTTTTTTTCCCTCTCTTTTTTAAAAGTTAATTAAAAAATTTTTAAACCTATTATTATTTTTTCTACATTTATTCCTTTGTTTGCCTTTCCTACTGTTCTTTGGCCCTGGCAGTTAATCTTTAATGTATATAAATCTTCTTCATCTACCTCTATTTAACTCTGCATGTCTATTCTTTCTTTCCTTTCCTCTCAATATATTTGTTAGTTTTGTTTTCATTGCTTTATTCCTGACTTGGCACCTTGCTTTAGTTTTGTTTTTCAGTTTTTGCTCAAGTTAGTTTTGTTCTTAACTGGTAAGTATAATATTTGATTTCCTTTGTTTGCCAGGTCAATCTACCATACTTTATTATTGTTGGACAGTTTTTTCACTTTGCTCATGGGAGTATATGTGTATGTGAGTATGTCGTTAATTTAATTATTATTTGCCTGGTTTTGTAACTGCCATTTGTCCGGGGTTCATCTTTGGTTTCTCATTCTTGGATATTTGTTTTAATCTCACTTAATGCCATAACAAACTACTTGTGGAATCATTGTTCCTGACCAAAGAACAAACCCTGAGCCTTTGGAGTTGGAGCACTGACTCCAAGACCCTAGACAACCAGAGAACCAACCGTGGGGAGTGAGAAGTCACACAAAGAAAGCCGCTTGAATACAAGAACCTGAATCACCCGATCATCAGTAGCACCCTGTGCAGGACTCCTCATCTAAACAACAAACAAAACAAAAATACAAAGCCGATCATCAGCAGACAGGATTCACACCTCACTCAGCCTTGCCCATCAGAGGAAAAACAAACAAACGAAAACTCAGAACAAATCTCACCCTAATATGAAGCTCACAAAAACCACTGAACCCACCTTAGGAGGGCAGAAACCAAAAGGAAGAAAGAATTCAACCTTCTTCAAGGAAAGAATTAAACTTTCCTTGAACCCTTGGAAAAAGAGTCCTCAAACACAATAACTTAATACTAATAATAATGATGAAAAGGCAGAGAAATACTGCACAAATGAAGGATAAAACTAGAAACACAGACGTCCAAATAAATGAAGAGGAAATAGGCAAACTATCTGTAAAAGAACTCAGAAAAATGATAGTAAAGATGATTTTAAAAAAACCTTGAAAACAAAATGGAGAAAATGCAAGAATCAATTAACAAAGACCTAAAAGAATTAAAGAATAAACACAAAAAGACAAGCAACACAATTACTGAAATTAAAATTACTCTAGAAGGAATCAATAGCAGAATATCTGAAGCAGAAGAATGAATCAGTAAGCTGGAAGATATAATGGTGGAAATAACTTCTGAAGAGCAGAATAAAGTAAAAAGAATGACAAGAACTGAGGACAGTCTCAGAGACCTCTGGGACAATATCAAATGCATCAAAGTTTGAATTATAGGACTCCCAGAAGAAAGAGAGAAAAAGAAAGGGTATGAGAAAAAATTTGAAGAGATTATAGTTGAAAATTCCCCCAACATGGAAAAGGAAATAGTCAATGAAAGCCAAGAGGCACAAAGAGTCCCATACAGGATAAACCCAGAAGAAATACACAAAGACACATAATAATCAATCTAAGAAAGACTAAATGCAAAGAAAGAGTATTAAAAGCATCAAGGGAGAAGCAACAAGTAACATACAAGGGAAACCCCACACATTAAACAGCTGATCTTTCAGCAGAAACTCTACAGGCCTGAAGGGAATGGCATGATATAGTTAAAGTACTGTAAGGGAAAAATCTACAACCAAGATTGCTGTACCTTGCAAGGATCTCATTCAGAATTGATGGAGAAATAAAAAGCTTTTCAGACAAGCAAAAGTTAAGAAAATTCAGTACCACCAAACCAGCTTTACAACAAATGTTAAAGGGACATATACAGTGAACAAATGCAACAGAAGAAAAAAGATCTACAAAATCAACCTCAAACAATTAAGAAACTGGCAATCAGTTCAGTACAGTAGCTCAGTCATGTCCGACTCTTTGTGACCCCGTGAACTACAGCATGCCAGGCCTCCCTGTCCATCACCAACTCTCAGAACTTGCTCAAGCTCTTGTCCATCCAGTCGGTGATGCCATCCAGCCATCTTATCCTCTGTCGTCTCCTTCTCCTCCCGCCTTCAATCTTTCCCAGCATCAGGATCTTTTCAAGTGAGTCAGTTCTTCCCGTCAGGTGGCCATAGTCTTGTAATTTCAGCTTCAGCATCTGTCTTTCCCGTGAATATTCAGGGTTGATTTCCTTTAGGATTGACTGGTTTGATTTCTCTGCAGTCCAAGGGACTCTCAAGAGTCTTGTCCAGTACCACAATTCAAAAGCATCACTTCTTCAGGGCTTAGCCTTCATTATGGTCCAACTCTCACATCCATGTACATGACTACTGGAAAAACCATAACTTTGATTATACAGACCTTTTTCAGCAAAGTGATATCTCTGCTTTTTTTTATTATTTTTTAAAAAATTTTATTTTATTATTTTATTATTTTTTTTGTAGTTTCTTCTTTTTTTTAAATTTTATTTTATTTTTAAACTTTACATAATTGTATTAGTTTTGCCAAATATCAAAATGAATCCGCTACAGGTATACATGTGTTCCCCATCCTGAACCCTCCTCCCTCCTCCCTCCCCATACCATCCCTCTGGGTCGTCCCAGTGCTCTAGCCCCAAGCATCCAGTATCGTGCATCGAACCTGGACTGGCATCTCGTTTCATGCATGATATTTTACATGTTTCAATGCCATTCTCCCAAATCTTCCCACCCTCTCCCTCTCCCACAGAGTCCATAAGACTGTTCTATACATCAGTGTCTCTTTTGCTGTCTCGTACACAGGGTTATTGTTACCATCTTTCTAAATTCCATATATATGCGTTAGTGTACTGTATTGGTGTTTTTCCTTCTGGCTTACTTCACTCTGTATAATAGGTTAACTTTACAATATTGTATTGGTTTTGCCTATATCAAAATGAATCCGCCACAGGTATACATGTGTTCCCCATCCTGAACCCTCCTCCCTCCTCCCTCCCCATACCATCCCTCTGGGTTGTCCCAGTGCACCAGCCCCGAGCATCCAGTATTGTGCATCGAACCTGCACTGGCGACTCATTTCATATATGATGTTATACATGTTTCAATGCCATTCTCCCAAATAACCCCACCCTCTCCCTCTCCCACAGAATCCAAAAGACTGTTCTATACATCAGTGTCTCTTTTGCTGTCTTGTATTACTCAGCCATTAAAAAGAATACATTTGAATCAGTTCTTTTTTTTTTTTTTTTTTTTAATTTATTTATTTATTTATTTTTTTATTTTTAAAATTAAAAAAATTTCAGGTATACACGTGCTCCCCATCCTGAACCCTCCTCCCTCCCCCTCCCCATACCATCCCCCTGGGCCGTCCCAGCGCACCAGCCCCAAGCATCCAGATTCGTGCACTGAACCTGGACTGGCATCTCGTTTCATACATGACATTTCACATGTTTCAATGCCATTCTCCCAAATCTTCCCACCCTCTCCCTCTCCCACAGAGTCCATAAGACTGTTCTATACATCAGTGTCTCTTTTGCTGTCTCGTATACAGGGTTATCGTTACCATCTTTCTAAATTCCATATATATGCGTTAGTATACTGTATTTATGTTTTTCCTTCTGGCTTACTTCACTCTGTATAATAGGCTCCAGTTTCATCCACCTCATTAGAACTGATTGAAATTTATTCTTTCTAATGGCTGAGTAATACTCCATTGTGTATATGTACCACAGCTTTCTTTATCCATTCATCTGCTGATGGACATCTAGGTTGCTTCCATGTCCTGGCTATTATAAACAGTGCTGCGATGAACATTGGGGTACACGTGTCTCTTTCCCTTCTGGTTTCCTCAGTGTGTATGCCAAGCAGTGGGATTGCTGGATCATAAGGCAGTTCTATTTCCAGTTTTTTAAGGAATCTCCACACTGTTCTCCATAGTGGCTGTACTAGTTTGCATTCCCACCAACAGTGTAAGAGGGTTCCCTTTTCTCCACACCCTCTCCAGCATTTATTATTTGTAGACTTTTGGATCGCAGCCATTCTGACTGGCATGAAATGGTACCTCATAGTGGTTTTGATTTGCATTTCTCTGATAAGGAGTGATGTTGAGCATCTTTTCATGTGTTTGTTAGCCATCTGTATGTCTTCTTTGGAGAAATGTCTATTAGATCTTTGGCCCATTTTTTGATTGGGTCATTTATTTTTCTGGAGTTGAGCTGTAAGAGTTGCTTGTATATTTTTGAGATTAGTTGTTTGTCGGTTGCTTCATTTGCTATTATTTTCTCCCATTCTGAAGGCTGTCTTTTCACCTTGCTAATAGTTTCCTTTGATGTGCAGAAGCTTTTAAGTTTAATTAGGTCCCATTTGTTTATTTTTGCTTTTATTTCCAATATTCTGGGAGGTGGGTCATAGAGGATCCTGCTGTGATGTATGTCAGAGAGTGTTTTGCCTATGTTCTCCTCTAGGAGTTTTATAGTTTCTGGTCTTACGTTGAGATCTTTAATCCATTTTGAGTTTATTTTTGTATATGGTGTTAGAAAGTGTTCTAGTTTCATTCTTTTACAAGTGGTTGACCAGATTTCCCAGCACCACTTGTTAAAGAGATTGTCTTTAATCCACTGTATATTCTTGCCTCCTTTGTCAAAGATAAGCTGTCCATATGTGCGTGGATTTATCTCTGGGCTTTCTATTTTGTTCCATTGATCTATATTTCTGTCTTTGTGGAGTACCATACTGTCTTGATAACTGTGAATCCAACAACACATTAAAAAGATCATACACCATGACCAAGTGGGCTTTATCCCAGGGATGCAAGGATTCTTCAATATCCGCAAATCAATCAATGTAATACACCACATTAACAAATTGAAAAACAAAAACCATATGATTATCTCAATAGATGCAGAGAAAGCCTTTGACAAAATTCAACACCCATTTATGATAAAAACTCTCCAGAAAGCAGGAATAGAAGGAACATACCTCAACATAATAAAAGCTATATATGACAAACCCACAGCAAACATTATCCTCAATGGTGAAAAATTGAAAGCATTTCCTCTAAAGTCAGGAACAAGACAAGGGTGCCCACTTTCACCATTACTATTCAACATAGTTTTGAAAGTTTTGGCTACAGCAATCAGAGCAGAAAAAGAAATAAAAGGAATCCAAATTGGAAAAGAAGAAGTAAAACTCTCACTATTTGCAGATGACATGATCCTCTACATAGAAAACCCTAAAGACTCCACCAGAAAATTACTAGAACTAATCAATGATTATAGTAAAGTTACAGGATATAAAATCAACACACAGAAATCCCTTGCATTCCTATACACTAATAATGAGAAAACAGAAAGAGAAATTAAGGAAACAATTCCATTCACCATTGCAACGAAAAGAATAAAATACTTAGGAATATATCTACCTAAAGAAACTAAAGACCTATATATAGAAAACTATAAAACACTGGTGAAAGAAATCAAAGAGGACACTAATAGATGGAGAAATATACCATGTTCATGGATTGGAAGAATCAATATAGTGAAAATGAGTATACTACCCAAAGCAATTTATAGATTCAATGCAATCCCTATCAAGCTACCAACAGTATTCTTCACAGAGCTAGAACAAATAATTTCACAATTTGTATGGAAATACAAAAAACCTCGAATAGCCAAAGCGATCTTGAGAAAGAAAAATGGAACTGGAGGAATCAACCTACCTGACTTCAGGCTCTACTACAAAGCCACAGTTATCAAGACAGTATGGTACTGAATCAGTTCTAATGAGGTGGATGAAACTGGAGCCTATTATACAGAGTGAAGTAAGCCAGAAAGAAAAACACCGATACAGTATACTAACGCATATATATGGAATTTAGAAAGATGGTATCTCTGCTTTAATATGCTGTCTAGGTTTTTCATAGCTTTTCTTCCAAGAAGCAAGTGTCTTTTAATTTCACGGCTGCAGTCAGCATCCAAAGTTATTTTGAAGCCCAAGAAAACAAAATCTGTCACTGTTTCCACTTTTTCCCTATTTGCCATAAAGTGATGGGACTGGATGCCATGATCTTGGTTTTTTGAATGCTGAGTTTTAAGCCAGCTTTTTCATGCTCCTCTTTCACCTTTATTAGGAGGCTCTTTAGTTCCTTTTTGCTGTCTGCCTTTAGATTAGTATCATCTGCATATCTGAGGTTGTTGATATTTTTCTCAGCAATCTTGTTTCAGCTTGTGAGTCATCCAGCCCATATTTCAGCATTAGTTTTGTTTTGTTTTGTTTCCTATATATGTGAGTCTTTTTCTGCTTTGCTATATGCATTCATTTGTAGTAATTTTTAGATTCTCTTTTTCTGTCTGACATTTCACTAAGCATAACACATTCTCTAGGTTTATCCTTGTTGGTGCAAATGGTAGAATTTCATTCTTTTTTATGACTGAGTACCATTTTGTTGAAAAAATTTACATATAAAACAACTTTTATCCATTTATCTATTGATGGTCACTTAGGTCGCTTTAGTATCTTGGCTACTGTTACTAGTGCTGCAAGAACATGGGGGGTCCATGTATTTTTTGAATTAATTTTTCCATTTTTCAGGATATATATCCAGGAGTGCAATTACTGGATGATATAGTAGTTCTATTTTTAGTTTTTGGAAGCTTCGAACTGTTTTCCATAGCAGCTGCACCAATTTACATTCCTATCTCCAATATCTGAAGATTCTCTTTTCTTCATGTAACATTGATTATTTCTAAAGTTTTTAACGATAGTTACTCTCACAGGCAGGAGATTATAGCTCATTGTTTGGAGATGATTTGTGTTTCTCTAATAATTAACCTTGCTGAGTAACTGCGTTTTGCATTTTAGCATTCTGTATGTCATTTCTGGAAAAATATCTATTCAGATTATTTGTGCATTTTTTGATTGTTTTTTTTTATATATATTGAGTTGCATGTGCTGTTTTTATGTTTTGGATATTGCCTCCTCATTGATCAAATCATTTGCAAATATTTTCTGCTGTTCTGTGGGTTGTCTTCATTTTGTAGATTTCTTTTTGCTTTTATATCTTTTGCCTTAAAAGATAGATCAAAAAGTTGCTCCTCCTATAAATCAAAGCTTGTTCGGCTTATGTTTTCTTCTATGGTTTCCGTTCTTACATTTAGGTATTTAACCCATTTTGAATTTATTTAGGTATATTGTGTGAGGAAATGTTCTAGTCATATTGCTTCACATTAGCTGTCCAGTATTCCCAGCACTCCTTATTGAAGAACCTACCTTTTCTTAAATTTTAATAACTTCTGAATGGTCTACCAAATATCTTTCATTTAATTAGCTCACATCAACTCAAATAAAACTGCATTTGTAGATGGTCAAGAAGAAAAAAATATTCATCTGTAGCTCCAATAATTATAAAACTTTCCTCCTAATAAGTTTTCAGATACTTGAAGCTGAAATGCCAGAATAAAATTCTGTATTAAATCTTCTTTTTTCCCATTACATTTAATAAATTAAATAAGAATAAAACTAGAGAATAATATGCCAATATATGAATTCACACATCAATCTCCAACATGATTCATTCTAAATAAATATAACAAGAATTTATACTATATTTCAAGTCATAGGAAATTGAAAATCAATCATTTGAAAATTATTTATGAAAGTGTACTTGAGCGATGCATAGATTGTAGACTATGTATTAATGAAGTAATATACACTGATAAACGCTTTTGTATGTGCATGTTCAGTCGTGTCCAATTCTTTGCAACTCTGCGGACTTTAGCCCTTCAGACTCCTCTGTCCATGGAATTTTCCAGGCAAGAATACTGGCATGAGCTGCCGTTTTCTACTCCATGCTTATGTGTGCATGTGTGCTTGGTTGCTCAGTCACGTCTGATCCTTTGTGACCCTATGGACTGTAGCCCACCAGGATCTTCTATTCATGGGATTTTCCATTTAAGAGTACTGGAATGAGTTGCCATTTCCTCCTCCAGGGGATCTTCCCAACCCAAGGATAGAATTCACATCTCCTGTGTCTTCTGCATTGCAGAAAGATTTTTTATCTGCTGAGCCACCAGGGAAGCCATACTTATGTATGCTGTTGCTGCTGCTGTTAAGTAGGCTTCCCTGTCCCTGGGATTCTCCAGGCAAGAACACTGGAGTGGGTTGCCATTTCCTTCTCCAATGCATGAAAGTGAAAAATGAAAGTGAAGTCGCTCTGTGTCCGACTCTCAGCAACCCCATAGACTGCAGCCTACCAGGCTCCTCTGTCCATGGGATTTGCCAGGCAAGAGTACTGGACTGGGTTGCCATTGCCTTCTCCAATACTTATGTATATTTATTTACAATTTATGTATGTAAATTATTGATAGATACAATTTATATATGTAATACAATATGTAAATATATGTAACAATGTGCGTGTGTGTGTGTATGTGCGTTCAGTTCTGTCCAATTCTGCAACCCCTTGGATTGTAGCTCACCAGGAGGCTCTTCTGTCCATGGAATATTTCCAGGCAAAAATAATGGAGCTTTCCTACTTCAGGGGATTTTCCCGACCCAAGATACAAGGAGATCTCTTGTATCTCCTGCACTGACAGGTGGATTCTTTACCACAAATGCCACCTGGGAAGACCAATACATAACAATATATCTATGTAATCTATGCTTATTTATAATTTCATAAATAAATGTCTTTTCCCACATATAAATAACAGATTTATATATAGACATAATATGTAAAATATTAACAAACATAAATTACCTCATAAAACTGCAAACTCCAAATTATAAAAATTAGTATAAAACTATACTAATTATAAATCAGATTTAATACATATAATTTTCATACACTTTAGTTGCTGTTGATGGCTAGTATTGCTTAGCATCACAACATATATTTCACGTTCTAAGTGAGATCTAGTGAGACTTAAAAGAAAAATATGACAGAACTCCTTTTACATGTATGAATAATGATATATAAGTACTAATGATAAATTGCATATTCCAAAAATGTCTGCAAAATGTGCCAATCTATAAACTCCACTAGGTCACTACCATTAGTCTATTAAGAACTGAAATCTATGTCCCTGTTCTTTAAATCTGGGAAGACCTTTTTGATTCCTTTTACCTTAATGGATGGCAGAAGTGACTGTATGTTCAATCCGTGATTAGGTCACATAGATACTTTCTTGTCCTTGTCTATAAATATTTGCAGGCAGACATTAAACTCTGTTGAAATTTTAAGGTTATGACTTGTAGATAATTTTCAGCAAAAATATCACTTCTAATGAATGTTTAGGGCATTGCAGCTTCATAGGAATCCCAGAAGAGAGAGAAGAATATATTTTATGAAGGTATATAGCTATGGAATTTGTCTCATGGAGTGAATCCAAATAAGATTTACAGAAAGCCCATGGTGTTTGTTAGTATTATTTTTCTGGTAGAAGTATCTACCTTGGATGTAGAAGTATACATGATAAGATGGCCACGCAGTCAGAAGCAGAGCTTTCTTTTTGTAGAGCAACAGTGACTCGGAAGATGTGTGAAAAGTATCTCTGAGAGAAGCATTTATCAAAAAAATGTCAATAAGCATCCAGAAAATTTTCAGAATTGTTATGAACCAGTGGTTATCTGCCTTCTCTCTTCTTATTTTGAATGGAAGTGTATGAACTGTACTCCTATTTATACATTTATGTAAATCCCATGCTGTGAAAATGTCTGTAGCCCATGGAGAGAAACTGAGGCTCCCAGTACATATACCCAGATAAGCTTTCCTTTGACAGCCAGGGCATATTTTTAAGCCCTTGAGAAAGTGGATCCTCCAACACCCATTTCTGCCAATGCTCCTTGAAACACAGATAAGCTGCCTCTGCTGAAATTGGCCCAAATTGTAGATTGTTTTGAAATATATTATTGTTTTTTAAAGCTTCTATTTTCAATACTGAAATGATAACTGTAATGGGCTGTCTTTCTGGTTCAGTGGCAAAAAATTTCCCTGCCAGTACAGGAGACATGTGTTAGAACCCTGTGTCAGGAAGATTTCCTGAAGAAGGAAATGTCAACCCACTCCAGTAATAGGTAATTCCCATGGCCATAACAGCCTAGCAGCTACCGTTTATGGGGTCACAAAAAGTTGAACACAACTTAACAACTAAAACAACAACAGCAACAAAATAACCATAATAGTATTCCAGTTCAGTTCAGTTGCTCAGTCGTGGCCCACTCTTTGCAACCCAATGAACCACAGCATGCTAGGCCTCCCTGTCCATCTTCAGCTTCCGGAGTCTACCCAAACCCATGTTCATCGAGTTGGTGATGCCATCCAACCATCTCATCCTCTGTTGTCCCCTTCTCCTCCAGCTGTCAATCTTTCCCAGCATCAGGGTCTTTTCAAATGAGTCAGCTCTTCGCATCAGGTGGCCAAAGTATTTGAGCTTCAGCTTTAACATCACTCCTTCCAATGGACACCCAGGACTGATCTTTAGGATGGACTGGTTGGATCTCCTTGTAGTCCAAGGAACTCTAAAGAGTCTTCTCCAACACCACAGTTCAAAAACATCAATTCTTCAGCACTAAGCTTTCTTTATAGTCCAACTCTCACATCAATACATGACCACTGGAAAAACCATAGCCTTGACTAGACAGACCTTTGTTGACAAAGTAATGTCTCTGCTTTTTAATATGCTGTCTAGGTTGGTCATAACTTTCCATCCAAGGAGTAAGCATCTTTTAATTTCATGCACTCCAATTAATGCATGCTTTTTTTTTTTTTTTTGGCATCCATGACAAATATAATGTCATCATTTTAAAATTACTTCACAAAATCTGGAACCATTGTTTTGATAGATAATTTTTATTATACTGTTTGAGAATATTTCATATTAATAGGAATATTTCACTACTTCAGCCTTCATATATGATCCACAGATGTTTTACAAACAAAACATTTCAAAATGTAATTTAGGCAAAAACATTCAGAATTTGATATGAAATGATCAGGAATTACCCTCTGAGGTCAGTCACCTAGGAACACACGCTCTTGTGTATTAAACCCTCTTAAGTGCAGCTATTCAAGTTTACAAATATAGCATTTCTGTAGTTTAAAAACAGTTAAAATTTATTTTAAATTGAAATACATGAAAATTAAATGATATAGACTTCATTATTTGAGTGTGTGGCAGAATAACTACATGACAAATCCAAAGAGTTAGATGGATCTATAGATAGATTTGGAAATAGATATGGAAATCTATATATTATGCTTATACATTTGCACATTTATCTATATATAAGTCTGTATAGTGAGACATCTATATAAGAATACCTATAACTATAGCTATCAGAATTGAAAATTGAGGTCAAAGCAGGAATCTGAAAAATCAAATGCCAGGATGTCTTCTCTTTACCAAGAATATCAATCATGTAAAATCAACAAATATTATTTGTTTTCATGACCTCGTGTTTCATGGGAAAAAATGAGAGACTACAAGTCAAACCAAAGGTAAAGATCAGAGAGAAGGAATGTGAATAAAGCAGGGATATAAAAAGTACACTGTCAGCATTAGGTTTGACTAGAGATAAACCTCTACTTTTCACCTGTAAGACCCTGATCTCTGGAAAAAAAAAAACAAAAAACTGTTTGACTCAACTGAGTTGAAAAAAAAAAAAAATGAAAACTGTTTGACTCCACTGAGTTGAGTGGTTAAGTACTCAGATGGAATCTGTGTGTGTGTGTGAATGTGTTAAGTCACTTCAGTTGTGTCCGACTTTGTGAGACCCTAGGGATTGTAGCCTGCCAGGATCCTCTGTCCATGGAATTCTCCAGGCAAGAATACTGGAGTAGGTTGCCATGCCCTCCTCCAGGGCATCTTCCCTATCCAGGGATCAAATCCCATCTCTTAAGGCTATCTGCACTAGCAGATAGGTTCTTTACCATTAGTGCCACCTGGGGAGTCCAGGTGGAATCTGTAGGTCATTTTAAAAAAATTAGACTTCCCTGAAGAGTGCAGCCTGGTGGATCAACAGTGAGCCAGCGACATGTAATTAAAGAAGGCTTTTTGGACACCCAGCCCAGAGAGGTTTCAGACAATTCCATCAAGCTTTCTAATCACCACCTCTAAAGAAAGTACACCAAAAGAGAACAGATCCACTAGACCTAGCAATCCCATAGTACTGGAAAGATATAGCTTTAAAGTTATAGCTTTAAACCAGTAAGTTTTGTGGTGGCTTCTTATACAGCATTATGTATGTATGATAATTTGAATTAAACTATATTTTTTTTATTTTTTATATGTCAGTTCTTTTGGAAAATGTAAATATACTTAATGTTACAAGTGAAAAGGAAAGAAGCTATACTGAAGAAAAATTAGGGTTTAAAGCAGACATATCTAAACTTGAAAAACTGTAGCATGTTAGAAAATTAAAGATTGAGACTAGGTTTATTAGGCAGATATTAACCCAACAGTAAAGAGATTTAGCCTTAGTAAAATAAATTTGATGGAAAACCATTACTATGTCTAAAAATACAAGCAAAATATAAAACAGATATTATTGTTAATCAGCATGCAAGTCTTCATTTGCTTGTTTTCAGATAATTTCACTATTTTTATTCTGCAAAGATCTATAGCTGAAGATAAATTTTTTTACGATTATGTGCCATCTGGTTTTCTACAGAAAATCTTAGTAAAAGCTCCAGTGAAAACTTGGAAGTTCTATAGGACATAATCAAAAATACTTTCCTCTTTCATTAGCTGTCTCTCTGTTTTCTTTAGTATCCTTGGTAGTAGTTGAGACTTGCCATGTTTCCAAGTTCCTTGAGAGAGCTATTCTTTCTGTATATAGTTTTAAATCATACAGTCTAACCTGACTCTTTACTCAGATTCTTCAAGTGGGCCCTATTCTTCAGTTTCAGGATGCCACTCATTCAGGTGCACCTTGATTTACAGGAATGATGGAAACTTACCACGCTTGCATGTTGCTAGGTTGATTCAGTTTTCCCCCACTTGGCTCCTTGCAATTCTTACCTTCTATTAAGTTAATTATCTGAATTACTCTGCTCTGTTTGAAAAGAGAGAGTGGTTTCCATTTTTATAACAGTATAGTCACAGGAACCTTTGGCTTTATAGATTAGGAAACCAGGCACAGACAACTTAAGGTGTTAAAATAGACAATATGCTCAAGCATTTTCTTCTCATGGCAATAAAAGAAGCAAGAGAAAAGGGGAAAAATGATATCTATAAAGATCTTGGTGTAGAATTGATAGATAGAGATGTTCAAACACAAGGCATTAGGGCAAACAAAATATAGCTTAGCCAAAACAATATACATACATACATATACATAATGCATATACATATACGACAGTGAAGTTCACTCTTCACATGGAAATCGGCAGAATGCAGGGAATATTTATAAGGCAATAATAAATCACACACAAACTTCAAACATGTATCTAAAGACTGTTGGCTGAGAAAACCAATTTGTCACAATAAGATTATTTTCTACAAATATCAAGTCGGAGAAGGCGATCTGGATTTTGAAAAATGAAGAATATTTAAGGGGAATGTTCCAGTGACAACAAAAATGAGAAAACTACAAAAATGACTTTATTTATTAATTTTCTTCATCCATATTAGAGTTAAAAATTATATGGCTGCCCAGTAAAAATTGAGAATGTCTGAGAACATAGTACTATATTCCTCTCACTGTTTTTTCCCTTTGGGGAATGTTTACTGCTATATTCAGGACCTTGATTCACAAAATATGTTGGGTATTTGGATGATGTGTATTTCACAGGTCATCAGATATAAGAACATTGCTGGATCTGTGGGTAACTGCTCAACACCCATGATTGAATGAGATTTTCACTTGTTTCCTTTGGAAAGTTAAAAAAACTGGTTTTGTGAAGAAATTAATGGAACAAGACATTTGTTAACATGAAAGGAGAAATGATTGATTAGTGATGTTTATTAGTAATCTTGTCTCCTACACTTATGGGATACAGGTCATATTGTACTTTGTCAATGTCCCATGAATTGCCAAGTGTGTCTCTTTAACCCTAGGAGAGGAGAGGGAAACAGAAGAGTAGAATTTATTTCCCTTACTTCCTATCTGCTCAGGTGTAACTTCTTGACTCTGCACTGTAGCCAGGTATCAGCACCTATTAGATGCCCTTTTCAAAGCAGTCTGTCATGTGAAGTCTGGAAAGTATTTCATTTCTACATACCTCCTGGAGAAGAGTTGAGCAGAACATCTTTTTCTTACTAAAATGAGTGTCTGTTATAAACTTTCTGATTTCTCTAAATTATGTTCACGTATTTATAAATAATCTTAATTTTGACCCCAAGATTCACTGTCATTTTAGTTTTGTGATGAAATTCTGAGTGGTATGTCCATTTTTCCCTCTGATATAAGCATACATGATCTTTATATTCATGCCCCTGAGAACCAACAGAATGTTTGATGTATATTGCTCAATGTCTATTTCCCCCATCTGACAGTGGCAGCACTGTCAACAACTGTGCTTCTAGAGCATTGTTCTGACAAATCCGTGATCAACGTGAAACAATATTCAAAACAGAAAGTATAAATTTTATTGAAAATGTTTGTTACTCTCTTGCCAAAAGTCTTACTTGAAACCTGTCCAGGTTGCAGTACTGTTACTTAGCTAGGAGTCTGAGGTTTAACAAAGGAAATAATATAGCTTTGCTAAGGAAATAATATGAAAGTGAAAGCTGTTCAGTCATGTCCAACTCTTTGCAACTCTATGGACTGTAGTGTGCCAGGCTTCTCTGTCCATGGAATTCTCCAGGCAAGAATTCTGGAGTGGATTGCCATGTCCTCCTCCAGGGGATCTTCCCAACCCAGGGATGGAACCCAGGTCTGAGTCACCAGGAGAGCCCAAGAATACTTGAGTGGATAGCCTATTCTTTCTCCAGGGGATCCTCCAGACCCAGAAATCGAACCGGGATCTCCTGCATTGAATGCAAATTCTTTACCAGGTGAGCTACCAGGGAAGCACAAAGAAATAATATAGCTTGAACTTAAAGGTAAGGTTTCACTCAGGAGGTCAATTATGTTCTAAATCAGTGTAAGATTGAACACTTTGATAAGATTCAACATCCAAAGGTAGAGGTAGAATGAAAATCTAGGTAGTGCTCCCTTCCTAGAACAAGCAAAATAACAATTATTACTGCTCACCTGGATTAAGCAATTTGCAATATCATATATATATATATATATATATATTTTTTTTTAACAGAGGAAGCTTCTCCCACTAACTATTCCATGAGAAAGATACACACACACACACACACACACATATGTATATTTTCATTTGTGGAAGGTGATCCTTATATTTACTCTTAGACAACACAAAGTTACAGGGGTGGTAAAAATGAAGCTAAAACATACTTTCCCTAGACTTTTAAAATGAAAAGTAAACAAATAATAAGATTATAAAAATTCCATATATATGCATTAGTATACTGTATTGGTGTTTTTCTTTCTGGCTTACTTCACTCTGTATAATAGGCTCCAGTTTCATCCACCTCATTAGAACTGATTCAAATGTATTCTTTTTAATGGCTGAGTAATACTCCATTGTGTATATGTACCACAGCTTTCTTATTCATTCATCTGCTGATGGACATCTAGGTTGCTTCCATGTCCTGGCTATTATAAACAGTGCTGCGATGAACATTGGGGTACACGTGTCTCTTTCAATTCTGGTTTCCTCGGTGTATATGCCCAGCAGTGGGATTGCTGGGTCGTATGGCAAAGATGGTAACGACAACCCTGTATGCGAGACAACAAAAGAGATACAGATGTATAGAACAGTCTTTTGGACTCTGTGGGAGAGGGAGGGGGAGGTGATTTGGGAAAATGGCATTAAAACATGTATAATATCTTATAAGAAATGAATCACCAGTCCAAGTTCGACGCAGGATACAGGAAGCTTGGGGCTGGTGCACTGGGATGACCCAGAGGGATGGTATGGGGAGGGAAGTGGGAGGGGGGTTCAGGATGGGGAACACGTGTACACCCATGGCGGATGCATGTTGATGTATGGCAAAACCAATACAATATTGTAAAGTAAAAAAAATAATAATAGTAATAAAAAATTTTTAAAAAGATTATAAAAATTATCCCAGGTAGAATCAAATTGCAAATTGCTTGACACAAGAATGGCATTGAAACATGTAAAATATCACATATGAAATGAAGTGCCAGTCCAGGTTCGATGCATGATACTGGATGCTTGGGGCTGGTGCACTGGGATGACCCAGAGGGATGGTATGGGGAGGGAGGAGGGGGAGGGTTCAGGATGGGGAACACATGTATACCTGTGGCAGATTCATTTTGATATTTGGCAAAACTAATACAATTATGTAAAGTTTAAAAATAAAATAAAATTTAAAAAAAATGTAATCTGCTATAATTGTTCTTGCTATTATAATGCATTTATTACATAGACACAAGCATACAAATACAAAATTATATATAGTTATGTTATATAGATACAAACTAAATGAAACTTAAAATATAGCATTATTTTATCAAATTAAGTTCAAAAAGGTAAGTAGCTGAATTCTATCATAGGCTTTATCAATTTAATTACTGAGTTTGACCAAATCTTGTCTTTCAATAACACTCTTTAAATTTTCCTCCTTATTAAAGTTTAAGCAAGTAACACTAGAATCAGATTAGTCCATTCAATCTATTTTTAAATAGACATTTCTTTCTAGGTTTATTTGAATTTTAGCTTTCTTTGTGTAAATAATTCTTTCTTGTTTTAATGAATCATAGCATTATGAAAGCATGTAAGAAAGTATATTGAAGTTCTAGGGACTTCTAAAATCCTTGAAAATTAAATATCTTTGTTATCTAAAGAGTCATACTTTTGCAGCTCTGACATATTAATAGGATAGTAAATTTAGAAGCCCATCTTGGGCTTCCCGGATGGTGCTAGTGGTGAAGAACCCGCCTGCCAATGCAGGAGCAGTTAGAGAGGAGGGTTTGATCCCTGGGTCAGGAAGATCCCTTTCAGAAGGGAATGACAACCCACTCCAGTATTCTTGCCTGGAGAATCCCATGGACAGAGGAGCCTAGAGGGCTACAGTGCATAGGGTCGCAAAGAGTCAGACACGACTGATGCAACTTAGCACACAAATTTAGAATAAGATGGCAATAGGCCACACCCATTAATAGGTCACTGCAGACACTGTGATGAGCACGTTTGATGTTTCAAGACTAGAAAAGCCTTCCTCCACTCAAAGAGGAACAATAAGAGGATGCCACTCAGAGGGGATGCAGATGCAGACTTTTGGAGTTTGTCATTTTTATCTTGTGTAAGTGATACTAATCTCTAAATATTTCTTAGGTTTGCTTATTAAATTTGAACTCCAGAAAGTCCACAGTTAATTCACTTTCTCTATATAGTTTTACAAATGAAATCCATTTGATTATGTACCCTACAACCTGAAGAACTCAAACATATGCTAGCTGGCATAGTCATTAGGTTAAAGTACTTGTAATAACCTTAAATTTCATCAAATAAATGATTCGGCTGTTATCATTTTAGTTTTTACAGAATAGATTTATTAATTCTCTGTTTACTTGGGGGAAATTTATAATTTCAATGTTGAGTGAAGAAAACAAGGATTAGAAAAATATAGGAATACAAATTATAGACAGTTTTAAATATTCTATGATAGCTCTATGAGAAAACAAGAGAGGCTCTATTTGTGCCTTCTGGTAGCACTGCAAAAGAGATGAGTTAGTGATTTAAAGTAAAAATATCACAACTTTACAACACTATAAATGAAAGACTATATAGTCAGAATGAAAGACAGAACATCTTTAGCATTCTGAAACCATACTGCCAAAGAAAAAATATTTATTTTTACAGTATCACATATTCCTATTCCTACCCTAGTTTAGAGGTAAGCTTTTATTGTCTACATAATGTCATTGTAAATATTTTATTTGCAAGATGAATTATTCCTCATTTAAACATTTCACTACACTTTGTATCCATAGCCAATTTTAGAAAGTATCCCTCAAAATTCTCTTTTCATAGGTTTACAAACATTTTAAATAGTGGCAAATAGATTCACTATTTGAAATGCAATTCACTATTTGAAATTATCACATATTTGTAATATGAAAAGATAGAAATTTTAATGAACCAAATAATAAAACACTATCACATTTTAGGAAATATAATTCCCTATTCACTTTCACTTTTCACTTTCCTGCGTTGGAGAAGGAAATGGCAACCCGCTCCAGAGTTCTTGCCTGGAGAATCCCAGGGACGGTGGAGCCTGATGGGCTGCCGTCTATGGGGTCACACAGAGTCTGACACGACTGAAGTGACTTAGCAGCAGCACCACTCATTTAATTGACACATATAGTAGACCTTTCCATTAGATAGTGTAAACACAATTATCATGCTGACTAATCATTTATATTTGTGATGACTGTTGTTTGTATATACTTATCTCACCTAAAATTAAAATGTACAGTCATACCACTTGTGTCCATTGAAAAATTGAAAAATTAGTGATATCATAATAGATAAAATTCTTAATATAAGTGGAAACATCATAATAAGAAACTGTATGATATAAGCAAAATTTTTGGTTAAAATTAATATTTTATGCTTAAATATGTTATCTATACAAAATTAAAAATAATTACTATGAATTAAAAAAAATCCCATTAAATCAATAATTAAATGCAAACCTGGAGTAAAAGCAACACAAATGTCCATAAACGAAATGAATTAATAAGTAGAATGCAGTATGTGCGTATAAAGAAGTATTGTCTGTCCTTAAAATGGAAGGAAATTCTGACTCATTACAGCATGGACAAACTTCGAGGCATTATAATAAGTAAACTAATCAAAAACAACATGAAAGTAAGTGCTGCATGATTTCATTTATCTCATGTTCCTAGAGTAGTCACTTTTATAGAGATAGAAAGTAGAACAGCGATTTTCAAGGGCTGAGGAGAAGGGGTAATGGAGTATTATTGTTTAATTGGTAATAGTTTCAGTTGGAGATGATGAAGAGTCTGGAGATTAATATTCACAATGAAGTCACAACAGTATGAAAATACTTAATTCCACGGTATTGACAGTACACTTAAATTAATTTAAGAAACTTGCCAAACATCATATAGTTACTGAGTTACCTATTGATTTTTAAACAGGGTTAAACTTCTGAAGGTTGAACATGGTCAACCTTCCAACAAAATAGTAATGAAAATAATGGAAAATAAGAAGGATTCGAGTCAAAGAAATACATTAGGAGGGTTTGAGGTATTTCAGAAGAATGACACTGAGGGCTATAGTTGGAAATGCACATAGCTATTAGTGGTTCAGACTGATTATTAGACATAAAGATAGTGTGCAGATCATGAAGTTTTGGAAAATATGAAATGCATTTGACAATGGGAATTTCCATGATATATTACTTTAAAACAACCAGCTAAACCTTCCAGTAGAATCTGGTAAGTGATGATGGTAAGATGATGATCAAGCAATGGAATTAAGAATTGAGTGAGCCTTTTGCAATGCCTTTCTTCTTCTTGATTGACTAGTATGAGATGAATGTAAAAGGTGTGGGTAAAGAGAATGACCGTGGAAGAAGAGGACTCTTTCTGTCAGGTCACTTCACTGAATCACAACATATCATCGAAACTGAATTAGCCTCCTTACTTCTGCAATTATGGTTGTATTTATTTAACTAGCTACAACAGCTTTGGCTCCAGGATATCAGAGATGAAAATGCTTTTGAGGACTTAGATCCTCATGAAACTGAAGGATAAATTAATTCATCTCTGTATTTGAGTGAAGAAATAAGAAGATTTTTTTTCTTTATCCAATAAAAGTTGTGTTTCTGTGAATTTGCAGGGAAAAAGTCTCCCTACACAAAACATACTTTCCAGTTATGAAGGTTTAAACAGATTTATGGGATTACATTGTGGGGGGATACTACTAAGAAGGTCATTATTGTTTTCAATTTATAGCTTGGCAAAGTTAAAGTAAGTGCACTAACAATTTCAAATTAAGTTGTTTCCATCTACAGACTCAGTTCTTCTACTTCCTGTGCGTAAGAGTACGCCATCTTATTTTGAAAGTAAAAATAACTTCCAAGATTAATTGATATCAAGAAAATTATTGGATTTAGTGTGTTGCAATAAAGTTTGGTACGCTGTGCATATGTAACCATCATGTATTTCTCCATTTGCAGTATCACTTTTGTTTGAAATCATGGAAAACTGGAATATCACTGCAGATTTCATTCTCCTAGGTCTCTTTAACCACACTGGAGCCCACCGGTTTCTCTTTGTGTTGGTTCTGATAGTTGCTTTCACCTCCCTCGTGGGCAATGCCCTCATGCTTCTCCTGATTCTCCTGGACCCCCGACTCCACAGGCCCATGTACTTCCTCCTGAGCCAACTCTCCCTCATGGACCTGATGCTGATTTCCACCACTGTGCCCAAAATGGGCGTTGACTATTTGACCGGCAGGAAGTTCATCTCCCCTGCTGGCTGTGGGTTCCAGATCTTTTTCTTCCTCACTTTAGGAGGGGGTGAGTGCTTCCTCTTAGCAGTCATGTCCTATGACCGCTATGTTGCTATTTGCCATCCACTGAGATACCCAGTCCTCATGAGTTGGAAAGTATGCCTCAGTATGATTTTGGGGTCTTGGTTCCTTGGTGCAGTTGATGGACTCATGCAGGCTGTTGCTACCCTGAACTTCTCATTTTGCAGCACACATGAGATCGATCACTTCTTTTGTGAGGCCCCCACTCTTGTGCGTTTGGCTTGTGCTGACACTTCTGTCTTTGAGTATGTCATGTACATCTGCTGTGTGTTAATGCTCCTGATCCCCATGTCCCTCATCTTGATTTCCTATAGTCTCATCCTTGCTGCCGTTCTCCAGATGCATTCTAATGAAGCCCGCAGGAAGGCTTTTGCCACCTGCTCCTCACATATCTCTGTGGTGGGACTCTTTTTTGGAGCTGCCATTTTTACCTACATGAGACCCAAATCTTACAGGTCAGCTAAACATGATAAGTTTGTGTCAGCATTTTATACTATCTTCACCCCTGTGCTAAACCCCCTCATCTATAGTGTGAGGAACAGTGAGGTCAAGGGAGCTCTGAGAAAGTGTATGGATCAGTGCACTGCCTTAAGTCTTGATTAACATTAGATTTATTTGCCCTAAAGTTCAAGATTGTACAATGTGTTTAGACAGTATATACTCATTATATCTTCATGTGTTATTTCTGTTTTACTTTATAATTCATATGGAACTCCATACTTTGGGATCATTTGCTAAGTTAATCGTCAATAAATTAGACTATTGATTATTAAAAACCTGTTAATCACAAATCCTTATTAAAATGCTTCTACACCTCACTGCACAATAAATATTTGTTCAAGGAATGAACAAAGTTTTCAAACAATGTTGAAATTTGTTGCTTAAAAAAAAAAATGATATAACTTAGGAACACTAGAATACTCATTGACATAGGCCTCACTTAAGCCAGTTTCCATAGTACATGCACTTATAACTTGCATCCAGTATCAAGAGACAAACCCTTTGGGTTTTCCTGGTGGCTCAGATGGTAAAGAATCTGCTTGCAATGTGGATATCCAGTTTCATATATACAGTGAAAGTGAAAATGAAGTCGCTCAGTCGTGTCCGACTCTTTGCGACCCCATGGACTGTAGCCTACCAGGCTCCTCCCTCCATGGGATTCTCCAGGCAAGAGCACTGGAGTGGGTTGCCATTTCCTTCTCCAGGGGATCTTCCTGACCCAGGGATCGAACCCCAGGTCTCCCACATTCCAGGCAGACACTTTAACCTCTGAGCCACCAGGGAAGACCACGAGACAAAACTGTTATTAAACCAAAAATGTCCCTCATGTCCTTTTTCAGTGAAATCACTCAACCTGGCAACAAATACTCTCCTGATTTGTATCTCTGTTATTTTAACATGTACTTGAATCTTATATCAACGAAACTGTACAATGTGTATTTTTCTTGTCTTTTATATCTTTATTTCAAATTAAAAGTTTTTAAAGATTCCTACACAAATTTACACTATCAGCAGTTTGTTTCTTTCATTGCTAAGTAGTACTTTGTTATTGGTGTGAATCACCATTTATTTATGTATTATTTTCTTGATAGATATCAGGGCTATTTTCAGTCTGGAGCTGTTATGATTAAGCTCCTATTAATCTCTCTCTCTCTTTATTTTTTTTTGGCTGTGATCGTATGTTTTTACTTTTTTAGTAAAAGTATGAATAAATTTTTAATTATCTGTTTTCAGTGTGGATATTGGATTTTAAACTCCTGCTAGCAGAATACATCAGTAGCAGTTGCTCCAAGTTGTTGATATTACTGTTTCTTTTTATTTTGTCTGTCTTATTTAATGTACTCATTTGGTCTAATTAGTATTTTCCTAATGTGTGATGATCCACACAGTCAAAGGCTTTGGCATAGTCAATAAAACAGAAATAGATGTTTTTCTGGAGCTCTTCTGCTTTTTCAGTGATCCACAATAAACTGTGGAGAATTCTGAAAGAGATGGGAATACCAGACCACCTGACTGCCTCTTTAGAAACCTATATGCAGGTCAGGAAGCAACAGTTAGAACTAGACATGGAACAACAGACTGGTTCCAAATAGGAAAAAGAGT
Source organism: Bos javanicus (assembly GCF_032452875.1). Lineage (NCBI taxonomy): Eukaryota > Metazoa > Chordata > Mammalia > Artiodactyla > Bovidae > Bos > Bos javanicus. The sequence continues at coordinate 41,169,262 of NC_083874.1, forward strand.
ACGTCAAGGCTGTATATTGTCACCCTGCTTATTTAACTTCTATGCAGAGTACATCATGAGAAACGATGGGCTGCAAGAAGCACAAGCTGGAATCAAGATTGCTGGGAGAAATATCAATAACCTCAGATATGCAGATGACATCACCCTTATGGCAGAAAGTGAAGAGGAACTCAAAAGCCTCTGGATGAAAGTGAAAGAGGAGAGTGAAAAAGTTGGCTTAAAGCTCAACATTCAGAAAATGAAGATTATGGCATCTGGTCCCATCACTTCATGGGAAATAGATGGGGAAACAGTGGAAACAGTGTCAGACTTAATTTTGGGGGGCTCCAATATCACTGCAGATGGTGACTGCAGCCATGAAATTAAAAGACACTTACTCTTTGAAAGAAAACTTATGACCAACCTAGATGGCATATTGAAAAGCAGAGACATTACTTTGCCAACAAAGGTCCATCTAGCCAAGGCTATGGTTTTTCCAGTAGTCATGTATGGATGTGAGAGTTGGACTGTGAAGAAAGCTGAGCACCGAAGAATTGATGCTTTTGAACTGTGGTGTTGGAGAAGACTCTTGAGAGTCCCTTGGACTGCAAGGAGATCCAGCCAGTCCATTCTGAAGGAGATCAGCCCTGGGATTTCTTTGGAAGGAATGATGCTAAAGCTGAAACTCCAGTACTTTGGCCACCTCATGTGAAGAGTTGACTCATTGGAAAAGACTCTGATGCTGGGAGGGATTGGGGGCAAGAGGAGAAGGGGACGACAGAGGATGAGATGGCTAGATGGCATCACCGACTCGATGGACATGAGTTTGGGTGAACTCCGGGAGTTGGTGATGGACAGGGAGGCCTGGCGTGCTGTGATTCATGGGATTGCAAAGAGTCGGACACGACTGAGCGACTGAACTGAATGAACTGAGCTGAACGTGTAATGATGCTGCAGACTTTTGAATTAGCTTATTTCGTATTTGTGTATCTTTCTTTTTGAAATATTCATCCATAAAAATCATTCATCTTTTTTCTTTGAAAAAAAGAAAAAAAATGTCCTTCTAAATCAAACAGGAATTGGTGGTTTACTGATAGATAACACATGATGTTTACAGGAATATTTGGAATTTTTAAATAACTTACCTGTTACTTATTATACAAGTATACACTTTCTGATATCACTATTTCCATTTAATTCATGAAGATTTTCTATTTTCATTGAACTGGGTATGTATATAATGAATCTATTCCGCCTCCATTGGGCTTGAAGCTGTAACTTTGTTTCTTTTAATTATACAGTGTAATAAAATATTTCAATTACATTAATAGAATCATGTCATTGGAAATCTGAAATTTTTTTTCCTATTATTATGTACTCTTCACCCAAGGAAGGCAGATAAAAAATAGGTTACACACTTTAAAGTTTGGGTTTTCAAGGCATTATGGAGGAAAAAGTTAATCATTAGTCAATCTTCAAAGAAATGGAAAATTTTACACAAGACAGCTTGAGGACTATAATCTCAGAGACAGCCCCTCAGAGAGCTCTGAGAACTGTTCCTATGAGGTCAGGGGGAGGCTAGTATATATGTGATTCTGCTGAAAGGATACAAGCCATCAAGCACACATTTTGGAGATGTTTACTGCCATTTGCAAGGGATATCTTAGATAGCAGCTTTAGTGCTTTTCTAAATATGGGAAGATGCAAGAAACTGAGTTCATAAAATTTTCTCCTGGAAAAAAGTCCGTCTTAGGGTCACTTCTAGGAGTTTTCCATGAGCACAAAATTCCATATCCTGATCTTCACCTAGAACTCCTTTGAGAGTATAAAGCATGTTAGCAACTGCAGTGTTTAATGACTTGATTCTTGTGTAACTGGATGGTGAAAATCTTTATTTTATAATCCCCTTCCTTTATGTGTCAATATTGATCAAGTTTTGAGAGGCATTTTATGAGTGGTTTGTCTCGCAGTGCTAGGAATGCTCATTTCCAGATTAGTCAAGGATTTTGTTGATAGGACACTCAATGTGCTATTACTGGACTAGGTCCTTTTAGTAATAGTAAGTGCAATTGCTCAGTCATTTCCGACTCTTTTCGACCCCATGAACTGTAGCCTCCTAGGCTCCTACCTCCGTGGGATTCTCCAGGCAAGAGTACTGGAGTGGGTTGCCATTTTCCTTCTCCAGGGGATCTTCCTCGAACCCGGGTCTCCCACATTCCAGGCAGACACTTTAACATCTGAGCCACAGAAATAAAGTATCGGACCCAAAAACCAGTATGTTATGACCCAGAGAATGATTAACTCTTGCTTCTCATACCTAGGGTTGCACTATTACAGTCACTGATCTTATACAACTATACATGTGATCTATTGTTTCAAGGTGCCTAGTCATCATTATTTTTATCAGTCTCAGTCACACATTTGGTAATACAATAAATAATCTTGCAAAAGAAACAGAATACAAATAATACAGCTAGTAATCTTAGTAAAGTCATAAGTAAGCTAACATCTTTCCTTAGATCTAACCCATATCTCCCCAGGCCATCTGTTCCAATCTGTCAGTACCAACCACTATCTTTAAGTGAAATAATATCTTGGCATTGTTTATAAAGTTTACCAAAGATATCTACATGTACAAGGTAAATGGTGAGTCATCACGATCCTTTACAAGATTGAGAAGGGAACATTAATTGCTAAGGAGTTATGAGGTTGGTATCAGAAAAAACAAAAATCCTTATATTTTAGTGGGTTTTTCTGACCTTGAGGATGTCTGATTAATACATAATGCAGATGTACAATACACACTGTAGGGATGGAAGGAGATCTAATGGGCAAAGAAAATGTTCATGTTCAATTTTTTGTCTTCCCTTAAAGTAGGAAACTTATTTTATCAGTATATTCCTATTTCTCCTGCTGAGTACACACCCACAATTAGTTATAGCTAAGAAATTTGGAAAAATTAGAGGCCATTGGATTTTCAAAGAAAATAGTTACAATTGTATATTTGTTTGAACATCTGTGTATTTACAAATATGTGCACATAACTCTGGCTTACCAGGGGTACTAGTGGTAAAGAAACCACCTGCCAATGCAGGAGACATAAGAGATGCTGATTCAATCCCAGTGTCAGGAAGATCACCTGGAAGAGGGCATGGCAACCTGCTTGGGTATTCTTGTCTGAAGAGTCCCCATGAACAGAGGAGCCTGCTGGGATACAGTCTATAGGGTCACAAAGAGTCAGACATTATTGAAGGAACCTAGCATGCATGCACACATAACTCTCCAAAGATAAAGAAATTAAATATTAATATAAAGTTAACTGTAAGACAATACTTTTAAATAACTTGTTTAGAATCTAATTCAGAGAAGGCAATGGCACCCCACTCCAGTACTCTTGCCTGGAGAATCCCGTGGATGGAGGAGCCTGGAAGGCTGCAGTCCATGGGGTCACTGAGAGTCAGACACGACTGAGCAACTTCACTTTCACTTTTCACTTTCATGCATTGGAGAAGGGAATAGCAACTCACTCCAGTGTTCTTGCCTGGAGAATCCCAGGGATAGGGGAGCTTGGTGGGCTGCTGTCTATGGGGTCACCCAGGGTCGGACAGGACTGAAGTGACTTAGCAGCAGAATCTAATTTAGTAATTTAAATGTTTTATTTTGCCATTTTTGCTTGATCTGAATCCCAACTTTTACAACTTTTTCTTTTGTTGTATAGTATTTTTGTTCAAATTGTTTCCTTTATTTCACATGAATTAAACAGAAGTATGATCTAAAGAAGACAATATTAAGAAGCATGGGACAGAACCAGCTGTTCAGGTTCCTGGAGTAATTTGGAAGTGACACCTAGAGATTTAGAAGAAATACTAATTGCTGCATTTAGCTTCAAACTGAATACCATGTTTAAAAGTCTTTAATAAAATTCAACCATTATTCAAATATTTTAAACTATGCTTGTTCTCCTAAACAGGGCCATAGTTTGATCAAAGGATAATTTCATTAAGTATCTTATTTCTATAGTCCACTTAAGGTACATTAAGTAGATTAGTCACAGCTTCACTGTGATAGAGTTAATAATTTAACATCAGAATGTCACACTGAATGAAGTAAGTCAGACAGAGAAGGAGAAATATAGTATGACATCCCTTATATGTGGAATCTAAAGAGAAATGATATGAATGAACTTAATTATAAAATAGAAAGAGATTCATAGACTTAAAAATGAACTCATGATTGTCAGGGAAGGAGGGGGCACAGGGATAGGGAGTTTGGGATGGACATGTAAATACTGCTCTATTTCAAATGGATTTTCAACAAAGACCTACTGTATAGCACATGGGACTCTGCTCAATGTTATATGGAAGCCCAGATGGCATGGGAGTCTGGAGGAGAATGGATCCACATATGTATATATATGGCTGAGTCCCTTCACTGTTCACTTGAAATTACCACAATATTATTAGTGGGCTGTGTGTGTGCTTAGTCACTCAGTCATGTTCAACTCTTTGCAATCCCCTGGGCTGTAGTCTTCTCCGTCTATGGAATTTTAACAGCAAAAATACTGGAGTGGGTTGCCATTCCCTACTCCAGGGGATCTTCCCAACCCAGGGACTGAACCCACATCTCTTGCATCTCCTGCATCAGTAGGCAATTGCTTTACCACTGCATCACCTACCCCAATAGAAAATAAAAAGTGTACATGAAAACTAGCAATAATAACAATAAACATACAAGGTACTTAATTCATGAATAACCTTGTGACTGAATTTTGCTTAACATTTCACTTTGTTTCTTATATTCTTATCATAATTATGAGAAATGTTCAATGTTACCTCTATTTTTAAAAAATGGAGACATATTTATTGGGGAAAATTTATGCCCCACCTTTACACAGATCTGAACTCAAATGCATATATATATATATATATATATATATATATATATATGCTCAAGAAGAATCAGCTTTAAAAAATAAGACTGAAAACACACCTCCTGCCCCCCATAATATGAACACCACATATGTGAAATAGCCATCTTTGCCCTTCATTTAAAACAAGATATTGTCAAATGGAGTCTGTGCTGCTAAAGTTTGTGGTAAAGTAGTTAAAGTTTGTGGGGATATACTACTTTAGAATATGAGTTCTAGGACAAAAATTTTAGGACTTGAAACTGGATAATCTGTATGACCTTCAGAATGTTGCTTAACATCTGTAGAATCCATGCAGATTTTTGTTGATTAAATAATAGTTAACTGTAAAATGCTAATAAATATAAGATACTCAAAATGCTATCTGACATTTATAAATGCTCAGTTAGAGTTGGCAGCCAAAATAATTATATGTAAAATAAGTACATTAGCTAAACGCTTTTGCTGTGTTCAGTTACATATTCAGTTTATTTGGTTATCATTTAACTGACTCATGAAGATTAAAATAAGCAGAGTCACTTCGGTGAAGTGAGTCCATCTTTTTAATGTCCCCCCTTGTAGTAGGCAGTCTGTAGAATAATCAAGTTCATCTACTGATGCCAAAACACCCAGGAGACTCAATGCAACAGCAAGTGAATTCCACCAAGTTGCCGCCCTAGAGCTTCTACCTAGTGTTAAGGAACAGGTCATACACAGAAACCTTAACAGCCAGAGTAGTTGCAAACCTTTAAGAGTAGAAATAAAATATACAAAGAAAAGAGGGAATAATGGGAAAGGATTCAGATAAGGCAGTTTCCCCCTCCTTTATCAAACATTTATACCACTTTGTACAATTAACACTGAAATAGACTATTCCTTTAACCCTTTCACATAAACTCTTCCACAGCACCCAGAGGAAAACCTGCTATATTTCAGTGTCCATACCTTTCTCCACACAAAGTATTTCCTCATGCTTTTTTTTTTTTTTTAACTTCTTTCTTTGACTGTTCCATGTGGACATTTTCCCATGTCACTTTATCAAAGGGTGGTGGTTTTCTTTCCCAGAAGCCACACACAGTAAGACTTCAAGAGGCGGGTACCCTCTCAGTTTCTTATTCCTCCTCTCAAGACATTTATTCCCCATGTCCCTGTAAACCCTCAGCTATGTCAAAGAAAGTGCCTGGATTGAGGCATCACCCATGTCTTTCAAACACTCTGTAAGAAGTAAGAAATAATATTGAAGCAGACACCTGAATGGTATAAGCAACGGCCTATTGAGGAGAGTGTTGCTTGTAGCCTATGAGGCACCAGTTGGGCTAGTGAGTTAGATGTGAAAAAACTCAACAAAAGGTCCTTTTCCAGGTAGTGAGAAATGAGTAAAATGAAATGGGGTGCGATATGGGCCTTGGGAAGACTTCAGAGCCCAGGTTAAGAAGGAGTGGATAGGTCATGTTCAATGTGCAGAGAGTATAATTTAGCATAAATGGAGAAGCTCTAGAACAGATATGACATCCTGACATAGTTGTATAGTTCTGAGCAAGAAAGAGAAGGAGAGAAGACAGTTTGAAAAATATGAAGGAAGATCCCCAGCAGCAAGAACACCTGCGAGCACATCTACGACTTCCCTGCTCTCTCCGAGGAGCTGAGTGCGTTGGGGGGTGTGGACTCAGAGGGACCAGTCAACGAGATGATCCGTCACCCGTATGAGACACAGTCCGACAGCTTCTACTTCGTGGATGACCAGCTGGTGATGCACAACAAAGCTGACTATTCCTACAGCGGGACGCCCTGACTCCCCAAGCCACCCCCTACCTCGGGAGGGTCCTGGGCCCACAGCCATGACCACCCCAACACTCACCTCTCAACCCCGGGTCTTCTGTTGGAGGAGTGTTGCCGAAGCCCTGAGCCAGTGTTGGGAGGGAGGGAGCCTGAGGTCCCCCAGTCCAAGCCTGTGCAGCCCATGGGGCCTGGCATGTGGGGTGGGGTTGTAGTGGGGCTGTCCACCTGCACATTCCAGGAAGACCTCCAGTTGGAGGAGTAGCCAAGACTTCCGGACAACCTAGTTGGCCCTAGCCTCTTGGGCCCAAGTTGCAGAATAGAGATCCCCTATCCAGGCTTTTCCCCTGCCCACCACCGACAGGCCATTTAGAGTTGTAAATTCACAGATGAAGTTCCATGCGGGGTCTGGCAGTCAAGCTTCCCAAGGGAGTCTGGGCCCTGACCCTAGCCCCGGTCTCTACCATCAGGGGCTGAGATCCTGCCTGAGGTGTGGGAAGGACCTGCCCAGATTATAGCCTGTGGTAGGGGCTGGACCAACTGTATATAGTTTTCAATAAACTCTCAAAAAAAAAAAGAAAAATATCAAGGAAGTCTGTGCACATGAAGGACCAAACATAAAATCTTAGTGGAAGACCAAAAAGCCCCTAGCTATGATGGAGAAGACTGTTTATGTGGAAGAGAGAAGAGGGCATAGGCGAAGATTAAAAAAAAAAACAAACAAACAAGAAACACACTATTAAATAAGTGCAAATACTTCAGTTTCATAAAATGGGAACTAAAGGTAAGGAGATCTTATTTTATGTTTGTTTATTTATTTATTTAATTTAATGTACCCAGCAGAAATTTGCATTCTTAAATCTGTGTTCTAGGAAAACTAACGAACTAGGGCAAAAAGTGCATTTATGTGGGGAGTAGTGGGAGGCACAAGACTACTCAAATTATCATTACAATATTGTAACACTTTCAGATTCTATCCCATAAAGCAAAGTATTAGGCATTTTGGATAAAACATACTAGAATTATACTAGATCTGTTACCTATAAAAATTGATGATCTAGTAGGAATGCTAAAGCTAGAAAATGATTACCACAGAACAATCTACTCCTTTTTTCCTTCTAAAATCAGTTTTTGAACATTTTAGTGAGTTATTTCATGCTAATATACTTAGTTGTCAAGATCAATAGGATATTTTATGGTATCTGAATTTTCTGTTCCTGAATTCCTGAGCTTTGTTTCCTGTATAACTCTTCCAGGAAGAATGCACAACCAAGTATCATCACATACAGATTCAAACTAGTAGGATGAAGGAACAAGAAAGGTATGTGCCTCTGCACACAGTCCCAACACACTTCTGTTGTCTAGATTTATTTAACTGAACACACTCCACTGGCTTCAAGTAGATTTGAGAAGCATGTGATATTATTCGAGTGTTGCAGAGCTCATACAGGTCTACTTAATTTAAAGAGTAGAATGGATGCCTTAGAGCCTCCATGGACACATATAGCACACAACCATGAGAAGGAATAACCCATGAGAAGCATTTGCATAGAATCAGTAGGAGATGGCGATTTGCAAATGGAAGAGGGAAGACAGAAAGAGAAGTTAGAATGATTTTCTGATTTCTGTATGGAGCAGTTATATGCAATGGGATCATTCATTGTTTAAGGGAACTTGGGCAGTTCAGCATTGTACGTGATGAATTTGATATCAATATGAGATGCTAATCACAAGATTCTCTTAAATTGGAGAGGCAGCAAGAAGAGGCAGAAGTAAGATCATCCTACAATAATTCCTTGGGGCATGATGTAGTACCCTGAAAAGTCTGCAGGGCAAGAAATGTGTAATGGCAATATCATTGGCTATTTCAAATGAAATTATGAACAGATCTCTTGATTGATTTCAGAATAAGAAGCAACAAAGAACATTATTTTCCTCTGTCACACAGATCTATACATGTGTATAAGTATGAGGAAGCCAATCTAAATATCATCCAACATGCAGAGTTGGTTTCTCTCCCAGAAAGTCTCTAATTTTAACAGATAGTGAGCAAAATTGAATTTCTGGTTCACTTCTTTGAAATTTACTTCCAATTACCTGATTATATTCTCTAAGGTCCTGTTTATTTCTCTATCTCTCCCTATCTCTCTAGTATATAATGGCTTAAATGTATATTTTAAATATAACAAATAACAATATATTAATGATAGAAATTCTAAGACACTAATCACAGAAGCAAAAATAATAATAAGAAGAAAGAATAACCTTTAGTTTGAGTTTTTACAATGTGCCAGTTTTTGTTTTGGAGAAGGCAATGGCACCCCACTCCAGTACTCTTGCCTGGAAAATCCCATGGATGGAGGAGCCTGGTAGGCTGCAGTCCATGGGGTCACTAAGAGTTGGACACGACTGAGTGACTTCACTTTCACTTTTCACTTTCCTGCATTGGAGAAGGAAATGGCAACCCACTTCAGTGTTCTTGCCTGGAGAATCCCAGGGATGGGGGAGCCTGGTTGCTGCTGTCTATGGGGTCGCACAGAGTCGGACATGACTGAAGTGGCTTAACAGCAGCAGCAGTCTTTGTTTGGTGTGTATGTGCATGTATGTATAGACTACATGTATGTATGTATTATTATGTAATAATGCATGTGTGTATTATTTAGTGTATTGTCTAATGTGTTTCACTTAATCTTCAAAAGATTAATGTGAAAAATGTACCACTATTATCCTGACTTTATAGAAATTCACTTTAACTCAAATTCATTATTAATTGGGGCTTCCCTGGTGGCTCAGAGGTTATAAGCGTCTGCCTCCAATGAGGGAGACCCGGGTTCGATCCCTTTGTCGGGAAGATCCCTTGGAGAAGGAAATGGTAACCCACTCTAGTACTCTTGCCTAGAGAATCCCATGGACGGAGGAGCCTGGGAGGCTACAGTTCATGGGGTCTCAAAGAGTCGGACACGACTGAGCAACTTCACTTTCCCTTTCATATCATGAAGAGACATAAAAAATATGTTTACATTGTAATTTCTTGTTTGTCTCTTCAAAGCATTAGAAAAATTTAGGTTATATTTCTATTTTTTATATTTATGACTAATATCTTTATCTGAGTCAAAAGCACACCTGCCTTCAGGCTAGGTAATATCTATCATACAATTTTCTACCCATATTCCATATTAACTTCTTAAAAATGAAAACTTTTATTTCATTCATTTTTAGGGCAATTCAATTTAGGACTCCTATTTCTTCAATGAAAATCTATTTAGTTTATTGAATTATTTATAACAACCAGTTATTTCAAGTCAGTTGCACACCAACTAAGTCTGATATTTGAAGTTTTCTGAGAGAATTTATCATTATTTTATCAAGCAAGTCACTGATATTATAAGTTATAGAAAATTTAAAAAGTAAAAATGCTAGTGTCATATTGCATAAAATATAAATCTTCATATTTAGCATTTCCCAGGATTTCCAAATTAAACACTTTTCAAAATAAGTATTTTTTAGAAAGAAATGATTTGGTGTTTTTGCATTTGTTTACATTACAATGATAACTTTCATGTAATTACAAGATGTTAGAACATACAAATATTTCTTTAATATATAAATGTGCAGTCTTACCAAGATTAATGAATAATTGACCTCTAGTTAAATGGAAATGTAAAACAATATTGTGTGTGCTTAATTTTATAATGATAAATCTAGTAAAGAATGACAAATAATTTGATTTTATATATAATGTATTTTGAAAATCCTGATAAGTGCAAAATGATAATGATTAGAGTGTAGTACATTTCACTGAGTAAAGAATACGAAGGTCTTTTTATTTCCTTTGAGGAAGGATTGAGATACGGCTGTGTTTTTAGCTAAAAGAAAACCTAAAAGTGATAGCATTTTCTATGATTCATCTCCAAGATTCTTCTAGAAAATACAGGGATATAAACTGCATTGCACATCTCTTTTCTGAAATTTAGCATTATTAAACAAGGAAATGTTGCTGCTAGATGGAAAGAGACTTTATGTTGGGTAAGAGTTGCACAAATGTGGAAGGGTCTAAGACATGTAATGCATATGTCTCCACTTTGAACATAAAGCAAGGAAACTCACCACTAGAACAATCCTCTTTTGATTCAAGAATAAAATTTCATTCAAGATCCTAGCTGTCATACAATATATTTTTTCATCAATCTAGCATCTTGGGAGTATGTTTCTAGATCCTTGATTGATTGGTTATGCAATAAGTTATAAAAGAGAGCTGTCAAAACTTTAGGTGCTTCATGGATATTGGCAGGATGGTAGAAGTAGGATGATAAAGGAGTCAGTGAATGCATTATGGAGTTTCTAGTACCTGAAGACAAAATAATAAATGATCTTGTGGAGACAACACACACTCTCTAAAAATGTAAATATAATTGATACATCATTGGAAACCTTTGATAACAGGGACAAGACAAACATAAATCAATAATTTTTTTATTTAATTTAATTTTATTTTTTAACTTTACAATATTGTATTGGTTTTGCCATATATCAAAATGAATCCGCCACAGGTATACATGTGTTCCCCATCCTGAACCCTCCTCCCCCTCCCTCCCCATACCATTCTTCTGGATCGTCCCAGTGCACCAGCCCCAAGCATCCTGGACTGGTGATTCGTTTCATATATGTTATTAAACTTATCATGGTACAGGGACTCAGTGTGAGTAGACTAGACATTACCCATACTCAATACTAAGATGATGTATTAAGTTTTGAATCAGGATGACTATAGGAAAAAGCAAAATCAGGAGGACAAAATTATTACAGGCATGAGAAAACGCCAACAACTTTGTACACAGACATATTGAATTTCAGTTGTCAGTAACCACTGATATTCAAGACTTATGATCAACCAGTTCTTGGCAGGCACCACTGCCTGAAATCTGAATCTACATCTATATGGAGTTTTTACTGAGTTAGTAAGTCAAACCAGTAAAAACAGTCAGGAGCAAGTTTACATGCATATATCCTGCAAACCTCATTCATATGCTGATCATTTAAAACTCGTAAAAGTAAAATCGTAGTAAATTTATTTTAAAATTTCAAGGAATTCAATGTAAAATCAGAATTTTTTATTTCATAATGAAAAAAAAAGTAGTCTATGGCTGATTCATGTTGATATTTGGCAGAAAACAACAAAATTCTGTAAAGCGATAAACATCGTATTACAAAAAATATCTACTTCAAAAGTTACCTGAAATTCCTTTGGCTTTAATTGCAAAATACACGTTAGTAACTCTCATTTTCACATACAGCTAAGTATAAACAAGTTTGAGATTCACACTACTTTTTCCCCATTTTCTGTTTAGATCTAATTTTATTATTTATTTATTTATAGGTAAAATAAGGAATTCATAATGGGGCATGAGAATCATACTTTCAGCAATGACTTCATTCTTTTGGAACTCTTTACTTCTTCTCAAGCAAGTCTGGTATTTTTCTGTTTTATATTTACCATTTTTGTTTTGACTGTAACAGAAAATACAGTCATGATTCTCATTATCCACAGGGAATTACGACGTCATACTCCAATGTACTTCTTGCTTAGCCATCTCTCTTTTATGGATATCTTGCATATTTCCAACATTGTTCTCAAAATGGTTACTGATTTCCCGTCAGGTAGCAAAACTATTTCATTTGCAGCTTGTGGCGTCCAGATATTTCTTTTCTTTTTTTTTTTTTTATTTTCTAGTATTTATTTTTTTCACCTGCAAACTGTTGCAAAACATGATCAGCTTTATTATGCAGACAGGTATCCCTCTACATTTTTAAAGAATTTAGGCATGTATAAACAGAAGAGCTCTTCAGAAAGGAAAAATTCAAGAATGACTAAAACCTTGCAATTTTGACTTTGTAACTTTCCAGTAGCAATGGTTAACGTGATTTTAGGTCATTCATTTCCCAATTTAAGACAGCACCTTAAAAGTGGCTGATCTATTTCCCCAGTAACATTTCCAGATATTTCTATCCCTTACCCTCTTGGGTGGTGGGTGTCTTCTCCTGGCAGCAATGTCCTATGATCGCTATGTAGCCATCTGTCACCCACTGTGCTACCCCATTCTTATGAATGGCTATGTCAGCATTCTCAAGGCTAGAGGGGCCTGATTTATTGGGATAATCAACTCCATAGTTCACACAGCTTACACACTTCACTTTTCCTTTTGTGGCACAAGAGTCATTGACCACTTCTTCCGTAAAGTCCCCGCTACGTTGGTGTTGTCCTGTGTGGACACAACACACTATGAATGAGGAGTTTATGTAAGTGGCATCATTTTCCTGCTATCCCTTCCTCTCCAATCTTTGCTTCTTATGTCCAAATTCTCCTTACTGTCCTCCAAATGAAATCATCAGAGGCATGGAAAAAGTCATTTTCTACTTGTTTCTTCCACATGATTGTAGTCATAATGTACTGTGGGCCATTTATTTTCATATACATGAGACCTAAAAAGTATCAAACTCCAGGCCAGGATACGTTCCTGGCAATATTCTATACCATCTTCACACCATCTTTCAACCCAATTATATACAGCTTTAGGAAAAAATATGTTCTAGAAGCACTGAAAAATATGCTCAAAAGTAACTTTGTTCAGAAAAAAACAATAGAAAAAATGCTTGAAATACCTTTTCTCTATTTCCACAGTTATATTTAGACGATATCTGTTATTCATATCTCTGAAAAGATAATTAAAAAATTATTATCTCTTTAACTGTAGAAAGAAGCAGATGTCTCAAAAATCCTGATAATGATAAATTTTATCACAGGTATTTGCCTTACAAATACATATATCTAAAAAATATACCTTCCTCTCTACGGTACTAATTATAATTGTCAGTCTCTAATAGAAAGTCAAATATGACTCAATATTTTCAATTTTCTCCCACTAAAATTATAAGAATGTGTAAAAATATTTTATAATAAAATCACATTGTATTGAATATACATATGTGTTTTAGTCACTCAGTTGTGTCCGATTCTTTGTGACTCCAGGGACTGTAGCCCACCAGGCTCCTCTTTCTGTGGAAAGAGTACTGGAGTAGGTTGCCATTCCCTTCTCCAGGGGATCATCCCAACCCAGGGATCAAACTTAGATCTCCTGCTTTGCAGGCCTATTCCATACTGTTTGAGCTACCAGGGAAAATAATTTTATAAAAAATTATGTGATTCTCTCTCTATTTATATAGATATATATGTATATTCCATATAATTACAGAATACACTTATATATTCCATATAAATGTAGACCATACATATATTCCAGTAGATTTGGAGAACATATATATATATATTTTTTAATATATATTTATATATATATTTTTTTTATATATTTTTTATATATATATAAAGGGAGAAAGAGAACCACATAAATTTTTAAAGTATATTTCAAACACTACAATGTTATTAAAATTTTAAGGTAATGTTCGTCAAAGGTACAAATTACCAGTTTGGAGATAGGTACTAGGGATGTACCAAAGAGCGTTGTAATTATAATAAAAAAATGATACATCTTATATTTGAAAGTTGATAAAATAGTAGATTTAAAAATTCTCATCACTAGGAAACAATTGTAATTGTTGGTAATGGATTTTAACTAAACTTATTGTCGTAATCTTATTGCAATATATGCATACATGCATGCTAAGTTTCATTTTATATATATATACACACACACACACATATATATCAGAACATCATGTTTGATGCCTAAATGTAACACAATGTTGTATGTCAATTATATTCACTGTAACACAAAGATAATGAGATATATTGTTATCATTAAAATATATTCTATTCTGGGCATACTGCTTATAATATTAAAATAATATTAATATATGATATTCATTACCTGGTGGCTCAGCAGTAAAGAATCTGCCTGCCAGTGCAGGAGAGGTAGGTTCAATTTGGGGGTTGGGAAGATCCCGCAAAGAAGGAAATGGCAACCTATTTCATTGTTCTTTCCTACTCTCTCCTCACCTCACTGAGGAGGAATTTAGTGGTCACAGGACTGGAAAAGGTCAGTTTTCATTCCAATCCCAAAGAAAGGCAATGCCAAAGAATGCTCGAACTGCTGCACAATTGCCCTCACCTCACAGGCTAGTAAAGTAATGCTCAAAATACTCCAAGCCAGACTTCAGCAATACATGAACGTGAACTTCCAGATGTTCAGGCTGGTTATAGAAAAGGCAGAGGACCAGATATCAAATTGGCAACATCTGCTGGGTCATCAAAAAAGCAAGAGAGTTCCAGAAAACAAATCCATTTCTGTTTCATTGATTATGCCAAAGCATTTGACTTTGTGGATCACGATAAACTATAAAAAATTCTGAAAGAGATGGGAATACCAGACCACCTGATCTGCCTCTTGAGAAATCTGTATGCAGGTCAGGAAGCAACAGTTAGAACTGGACATGGAACAACAGACTGGTTCCAATAGGGAAAGGATTATGTCAAGGCTGTATATTGTCACCCTGCTTATTTAACTTACATGCAGAGTACAACATGAGAAAACGCTGGGCAGGATGAAGCACAAGCTGGAATCAAGATTGCCGGGAGAAATATCAATAACCTCAGATATGCAGCTGACACCACCCTCATGGCAGAAAGTGAAGAAGAACTAAAGAGCCTCTTGATGAAAGTGAAAGAGGAGAGTGAAAAAATTGGCTTAAAACTCAACATTCAGAAAATGAAGATCATGGCATCTGGTCCCATCACTTCATGGGAAATAGATGGGGAAACAGTGGAAACAGTGGCTGACTTTATTTTTGGGCCTCCAAAATCACTGCAGATTGCGATTGCAACCAGGAAATTAAAAGACACTTATTCCTTGGAAGGAAAGTTACGACCAAACTAGACAGCATATTCAAAAGCAGAGACATTACTTTGCCAACAAAGGTCCATCTAGTTAAGACTATGGTTTTTCCAAGAGGTAGTCATGTATGGATGTGAGTGTTGGACTGTGAAGAAAGCCGAGAGCCGAAGAATTGATGCTTTTGAACTGTGGTGTTGTAGAAGACTCTTAAGAGTCCCTTGGACTGCAAGGAGATCCAATCAGTCCATCCTAAAGGAGATCAGTCCTGAGTGTGCATTGGAAGGACTTATGCTGAAGCTGAAACTCCAATACTTTGTCCACCTGATGCGAAGAACTGACTCATTGGAAAAGACCCTGATGCTGGGAAAGATTGAAAGCAGGAGGGGAAGGGGACGACAGAGGATGAGATGATTGGATGGCATCACTGACTCAATGGACATGAGTTTGGGCAAACTCTGGGAGTTGGTGATGGACAGGGAGGCCTGGCGTGCTGCAGTCCATGGGAACGCAAAGAGTCGGACATGACTGAATGACTAAACTGAACTGAACTTGGGGGGAAAAAAAAGTTAGAATTATATAAAGTGACAAATCAGTACAGCTGCATCTGTCACTTGGCCCTCTTCTGGAAACTTTCAAAATCTGAAAAGAATTCACAAACCATTTAAAAAATGTTTGTATACTGTATTGGTGTTTTTCTTTCTGGCTTACTTCACTCTGTATAATAGGTTCCAGTTTCATCCATCTCATTAGAACTGATTCAAATGTATTCTTTTTAATGGCACTAATGCATATATATGGAATTTAGAAAGATGGTAACAATAACCCTGTGTACAAGACAGCAAGAGACACTGATGTATAGATCAGTCTTATGGACTCTGTGGGAGAGGGAGAGGGTGGGGAGATTTGGGAGAATGGCATTGAAACATGTATAATATCATGTATGAAACGAGTCACCAGTCCAGGTTCAATGCACGATGCTGGATGCTTGGGGCTGGTGCCCTGGGACGACCCAGAGGGAGGGTATGGGGAGGGAGGAGGGAGGAGGTTCAGGATGGGGAACACAGGTATACCTGTGGCGGATTCATTTTGATATTTGGCAAAACTAATACAATATTGTAAAGTTTAAAAATAAAATAAAATTAAAAAAAAGTTTGACTAATAATTCAGAATATTTATCTTAAAAAAGCTTAGTGAGGTAACAGAAAACATAAACAACTATACAGAGTTTGAAAATCAATATAAGAACAAAATGAAAAGTTCAACAAAATTTGAAACTGTAAAATAGAACCAAACAAATTCTAATCCTAGAACTGAAGAACACAGTAATTGAACTGAAAAAAAGCAATAGAGACTAAATAGCAGACTAGATCAAGAAAAAGAACTATTTATGAGATCAGAAATTACCAACAGGAACAATAATAGCAACAACAAAAACTGTGAAAAAGAATGGAAAAAATATATAGCATTTGTAGGATAGTATAAGTCACTAATATATACTTCATGGAAATCCCAAAAGGAGGAAAGAAAGAGAAAGGGAGGCAAAAGTTTATTTAATGTAGTAAATGAAAACAATATAGAAACTGTAAATCTGGGGAGGGAAGTGAACATCCAGATCCATGAAGCTCAAAAAACTCAAAATAAATTAAACATAAGGAAATCTTCCCCTAGACACATTGTAATTTACAAATCAAATATTTAAAAAATCTAAGCTGAATCAATATTACTCCTTGTCAAGTAAAATGTACAATTAATTAACTTACTGAAATTATTGGAAATATAAGAACACAAGTTATAATCTGCAATAAAATTTATCGTTGAATATTTTCTCAATATCATTGCACCAAAATAAATAGTATTATTTTCATTAGATAGCTTATTACATGAAAAACTTACCAATTTAATTATAATTATTATGTGACACTTTTTATAATTTAATGGGTTTTACCAAAAAAGAATGGCAATTTCAAATAAATTATGTAAACCTGAAATAAATTAAAAACTATTCTCACAAGTGTGATATTTTAAGAATCTTTGCTCACATGTTTTATTAAATTAAACACATCCTATTTGATTTATTAAATTTTTGGCCAATATAATCATAATAGGAAATAAATTAGTATATGCAGACATATCAATACTATGTACCTACTAAGTAACAATATATAAAATATATGATCTAAAAATTTAGAGGCATAATAATATTAGAAGAATCTGAATAAATAAGTGGTGTTTTTCCACACCAACTGATACTAAACACACCAGGGAAAATTTCTATAGAAGTTATGAGAACTCCTACCCAAACCTTGGCTGGTGGCCATCCTGGGCTTCTAGTGATTTAACTGATATTATGTAAGTCTCGGTGGATATTCCTAAGTGCCTAAGTGGATGGAAAAATAAAAAAATAAAAAAAGAATTAAATTGAGTTTCAGGAAAAGAATCAAATCACTGTGACCCCTGCGTTTCAGTGAAGGCATTTAAAATGTCAGCTGTAGAGATATAAATATTAAAATATTTGTTTAGAAATTTTTCAAAGAATTTTACTCAGAAAATGACTTTGCTTCCATGAAGAAGTTTGGACTGCTTTCAGCTAATCAAGCCAGTGAGTATGTGAAAGTCCAGATATAGTAAAAGGTACTAATTGTATTTTTATTTCTATTTGCCACCAAAGAGAAGGGACTGTTCAGCAACTGCTTAAGAGAAGTTTATTCAGAATTAAGTACTTCTGCTTATACTAAGCAATACAGCCAGGCCTGCATCAGCCAGAGAATTCAAAAAGAAAACTTCATTTGACTGAAGTTAGCTTCAAAAGGTATATAAATATTTTATACTAGATTGTGTATTCTTAAAAGTAATTAACCTCCAATTAAAATAAATAAATTTATATTTTAAAAAAAGTAAAAAACTATATGGGCTACTCAAACACTTGCAAACATTTTTTAAAGACATGAAGCTCTGTTTAACATTTGTTATCATATAATTCTGACTATTAATCTGAGTGTGAATGATTGTGAAAGGATAGTAAAATAGAGCAAAACTGATAAAGACAGCTGTTGATATTCTTTATAAACTACTCTTCTAAATTTATGGGGAATAATGCACGAGTCTACACTTACCTATACCATATACTGAAATATGATTGAAAATAATCATGATATTTTATAAAACATACAATAAAATCTCATATAAATTCAAATAGTACTTCAAATATGAGATTTATGTGGCTGTAATTGAATAAGATATACATAGGACCAATACAATATTGTAAAGTAAAAAAAAAAAAAAAAACAATATGTATAGGAAAAAAAGAAATTCAACTAATAAACAATATTCATTAAAGAAATGAGAATTCATTGTATCCATAGCCTGTGATATATCCTCTGCACATGGGAAATATTGTAGCCAAGAAAAGAATGTTTTAAGACAGCATAGGTAACATAAACTATAATCTCTAGGAGTAGAGATGTTTTCATGCAAGCACACTGTATAATAGCATGGAAGCTGATTTTGTTGTATTAACTCCTTTGGCAGTGTTGATTACTGTTTGGATTGAAATCACTCAGGACTTAAGGTAATCAGTTTAGGAAATGAGTGATGTAATATACATAAGAGTTGGTTAAGGTAAGAAATAGAGGTTTTAAATGAAATTTGACATCAAGCATGTGATTGCACTTTTTAGAATACTGTTCAGCAAAAATTGTACAGCATGAAATGAACAACAAAAAGTAGTTTTCTACCTTATTAATAAATGTGATTTCTGAAAGGGAAGTGAGATGAAGTTGTTGGAAGAGATAGAGGCAAATCATACTCAGTATGCTCTGGATGTGCTCAGGTTACATTTGAAGAATAATATAATCCTTAGGGAATCCAATCCTCAATAAAGTTTATAGAGGACAGCCTTTCTTATTTCTTACTAATTTTAATTTTTGGTTTATGAATGAAAGTTCATTACATAGTAATGCTGCAACCTTAATACTGCTTCCTACTCATTCTTTTACCCTAAATGAACTCACAGTTTATAAGTAAAACCTAAAAATTACTTGTCTAAATTTCATATCAAAATATAAAATGGAATAAATAGTGAAGGTAAACAATAAGGGCTATTGTTACCTGTCTGTGGATATATTTTGATCATCTGTATCCATAAATTCTATAATTTGAAAGATGGCTTCTAGAAATAATCTAGCTATTAACCATATGTTTAGTTATAATTATCCTTTTTTGTACTTTTAAACATAAACTGTATAATTGAAGTGTCTTATGCTTTTAACTTGTATATTTTTTAAATTTTTATTTCATATAAATAAATATTGAGCAAAAATATCTGAATGAACAACCTTGCATGATTTTGTGAATATAAAATGGGTTGTAGCATACAGAAATAATTTGAAAACATGCAATTGTAGTGAATGACAAGTTAGGTGAATGTAAATGATGGTTATGAAAATTATATTGATAAAGATGCTAAAATGTAGAGCTATTCTCAGTGATATTTTACACCCTGGCATACACTGATTTTTATGTTTTATCTTGTAGATAGCCTGTAATATCCCATGTTTCTTTCTACCTGTTCTACTTAAAAAATACAGACTCAGATACTTATATTTTTTATGCTTACAATTATTGTAAGTAGATAAGATAAATTGTATCTAGTCTTAAACTTAAACTCTCTCTCTTTCATGTATCTGTGTACTAAAACAGAATAAATACATTTTTATTGCAAGACAAAATTGAAAAATATATTATTATAATCAGTTTCTGTCTTTGAAAATATCTGTTACTAGTTTACCTAATAATGCTTATTCACCACTGTAAAATTTCACTGAAAAATATGAATTAGGACACATAATCATATAAACACAAATATTCTCTGTGTATTTAGATCTCATTATATGTAAAAATATTGTTCTCTAATTATATACTTTAAAACTTAGAAGTATACATTATTTGAATACTAAGTACTATTTGGAAAAGACTCTGATGCTGGGAGGGATTGGGGCAGGAGGAGAAGGGGACAACAGAGGATGAGATGGCTGGATGGTATCACTGACTCGATGGACGTGGGTTTGAGTGAATTCCAGGAGATGGTGATGGACAGGGAGGCCTGGCGTGCTGCGATTCATGGGGTCGCAAAGAGTCGGACACGACTGAGCGACTGAACTGAACTGAACTGAACTGAACTGAAGTACTATTAGTAAAATCTCTAAATCAGTTAATTAATATAAGTCTTTATTCACCCTTGGCTCTTCTTTAGCAAAACCTACTATGGAAACACTGGAAGGAATATAGCATCTCACGTAAGTCTCCATGGAAGGATATTGTATCAGTTCAGTTCAGTTCAGTTCATTCGCATGGGCATGTGCACATGTATTCAGCTTTCTCTTTCATGTTTAGTAATTCCTTTAAAATCTGGAAAAATTGGCTCTAGAATAATATTTACAAGAAAAACACAACATGCAGTGTAGAATTAATAAATTCTTATCACTGAGAATGCTTCTTCCAATATTCATTCATGAGAATCCTTTCAGAATGTCATTATCTGCTTTCCATTAAGTGATTGACCACTTCTCTATTCAAAGTTCTTCTTTCAAAAGAACTAGAATATTTCATCTCTCATTGTGCCATATGCTTCCCTGTTCCCTTTTAGTTTATCACATGTCTATTTCTTAATCATCATGATAGGCTTTTAAGAGAGGAGATTATAAATATATGTGCTTAACTGAACAGAACACACTCATTTAGAATTGAAAATAATTTTAAGTATAAAAAATGGTAAAAAATGAATACAGCAAAGCAATGTAAGGCAATGTGTATCAAATAATGATTAAAAAATAAAATTTATGCTAATGGGAGATCTTGAGGAAATTCACAAAAGCTACAAAGGGCACATTTTATAGATATTCAGGTAAAGGGTCTATGTTATCTATGGTATTCAGAATGTTATTGAGGAGGAAGAAGAGAATGACTTTGTGTAAACGGTACTTAACAATAAGGATTCATCCTAGATTTCACAACAAATGAGCCAAATGATATTAACTGGCTTCAAATAAGCTTAATTTGACATTTCTATGTAAAAAATTCTGAAGAAAGAAAAATATTAATAGCTTCTCATAATCAGCTGATACATTGATACAGTTTTAGAGACAAGCTTTATGGTTTAAATATGAAGGATAATTCATTAATGGTAATAAATATTTATTTACAAAATTTATATAATGTATGCATTTGCATTGATGTCTTTTGAATATACTTCAATTATGATATCTGATTTTGATGATACTTGAGTTCATATAGGCAGTAAAAAATACTTATCCTAATGATTTCATAATAATGTTTAGAAGTAAATTCAAAGATTTCTGGCAAAACTTTGGCAAAAAATGTTTGCATCTTAAACTTTCAATCTCTGGCTTAAAATTTAAATTTATCATCTTCAAAATAGATAAAAATTCGGTTCTGAATTTTTATGACTGAACTAAATTAGTCATTTAAGAAATACTGTTTTATACTTAATTGCTCTTATGTCTGTCTTTAGGAAAAAACATATCAATGACTCATGGAAACCTATAATCGAACATCAGATGATTTTATCTTAATTGGATTGTTCTCCCCTTCAAGAATTGGGCTGTTTCTTTTTATGTTCATTGTTCTTATTTTCTTAATGGCATTATTTGGCAACCTGTCGATGATCCTTCTCATCTTTCTGGACACGCATCTCCATACACCAATGTACTTTCTTCTTAGTCAGCTCTCCTTCATTGACCTAAACTACATCTCCACCATTGTCCCCAAAATGGCCTCCAATTTTCTGTTTGGAAACAAGTCCATCTCCTTCATTGGATGTGGGATTCAGAGCTTCTTCTTTTTGACTTTAGCAGTTGCAGAAGCATTGCTTTTGACATCTATGGCTTATGATCGCTATGTGGCCATTTGCTTTCCTCTTCACTATCCCATCAGAATCAGCAAAAGAGTGTGTGTATTGATGATAACAGGATCTTGGATAATGGGTGCTCTCAACTCCTGTGCCCACACCACATACGCCCTCCATATCCCTTACTGCAGATCCAGGGCCATCAATCATTTCTTCTGTGATGTCCCAGCCATGTTGACTCTGGCCTGCATTGACACCTGGGTCTATGAGTACACAGTGTTTGTGAGTACCACCCTATTTCTTGTGTTGCCTTTTATTGTTATTGCTTGTTCCTATGGCCGTGTTCTCTTTGCTGTCTATCGCATGAACTCAGCAGAAGGGAAGAAAAAGGCCTGTTCAACGTGCAGCACCCACCTCACTGTGGTGACTTTCTACTATGCACCCTTTGTTTATACTTATCTACGTCCAAGATCCCTTCGATCTCCAACAGAGGACAAGGCTCTGGCTGTCTTCTATACCATCTTGACCCCGATGCTCAACCCTCTTATCTACAGCTTGAGAAACAAGGAAGTAATGGAGGCATTGAGAAGAGTAACTCAGAGACTCTGCTCTGTGAAAATGTAGACAAAGCCTTTTCTCCATGTGTACCAAGACTTGAGCATAAATCCATTCATCACTGTACAGTGATAAAAACATTACATTATGGTTAACTGAAAGGATAAAAAATTTGAAGTGTCTTGTTAAAAAGGAGAAAAAGTTGCCATTATTCTTGCTCATATATAGTTTTTTTTCTTTAACATTATTTTGTTAAATATGAAATATAATCAAATTGCAAACAATATTTTTACACATAATAAAAAGTAATCACTATTTTCATATGTTGTTATTGGCCATGCCTTTTTTTCACTCACATTTCTATGAATTTATCAAAATTTATACTTTTAGGAAATTTATTTTTTTAATGTAGTTGAAATTTTTTGAGTCATAGATGACAAGTACAAAGTTTGCAGTTAATTATTGATTACTTTTAATTTTGAAATGAATCTTTCTGCTAATATTACTGAAGCCATTAGGAATATTTGTAAGTTATGAGAACCTTGGATTGAATTATTGATAAATTATGCCAAAGTGTAACTTTTAGTGCATGTGGAGCTAATAATTCAAAAGGAGAGTTTCTTTTTCTGAAAAGTTTTCTTATAAGTTACGTTTACTTCATCAATTCACACAAATCAGTTTCATGTAAATCTGAATTTAATTTTAAATATAGATTCAGTCAGTCTGTGTCATCAATTATTTGTCAAATTTCTCATAATTTGTAGATTCTCTATAGGAAACCAGAAGTGTCATGAGGTTTCAAAACCTTTTCTTTCATTTTATTGCCATACATCCAATTAAAAGGTAAATTGAGTTAAAATTTGCTAATGATTGTTTCCTATTATTTTGCATAAAGAACGTATTGTTTTCCATGAGTGATCTTTCATATTAATTTAAAAATCTTTTTTCTATTTCTAAAACTGGGGTTATTTGATTTGTAATGTTGAAACAGTTTAAAGAAAAACAACTTACTTTCTGTACAGTTTCATGAATGCTTACAATTTCCTGATATGTTTTATTTCAATGACAATTTTTACACTATTATTTTGTAATAATTTACTCAAAAAATTGATTGCCTGAGCTCTTGGCATTTGCCCTGGCACTCTAGTGATGAAGTGATGTAGTGAACACTTTTGTACCTGACAAACTGGGCCTTAGGATGGAAGTTTAATTTGGTCCCTACCTCCACCATGGGTCATTGTTTCTTCCAGGCAAAGCTCCTTCTTTTCTCTTCTAATCAGTGATCACATCTAACATTGTAGTTGCACCTGCAGATGCTCTTATCACCACCACCAGTCTGTCCCTAGGTTTCAAGGTAGCCCATCCCTTGGTGTCCTGTGGAGATCTGAACATAGATATATGTGCACATATGGTAGACCAGGCCATTTGCTTCATATACTGCCGCCTGAGCTGACAGAAACAGATCCTGCTACTGTGGATGATTAAGCATGTAAAGAATCTGCCTGCAAGGCAGGAGATGTGGGTTCAATCCTCTGGAGGAAGTACTGGCAACCCAATCCATTATTCTTGCCTGAAAAATACCATGAACAGAGGAGCCTGGCAGGCTATAGTCCATGGGGTCACAAAGAGTTGGACATCACTGAGTTCCAAGCACACACACATGTACTGCCACTTGAGTTGACATAAACAAGTCCTGCTACTGAACCAGAACTCTTCGCTGTGGCTGCCACCCAGTATAGTAGGTGTGTTCACACACATGGTTCAGATAGAATTTCATACAGCAACAACAGAGCATTAATGGCAAAACAGAGCATTAAACAAAGAAAGTGTATTTCTAGGAACCTAAGCAAGCACACATACTATATGCTCTAATAAATGCAGAATGAGTGAATAGAGAATGAATGGCATCATGAAAACCAGAAAATGATGGTAATATCTACTGTTTTGTCAGTTGTTATTATTGAAAATATTCTAAGGAAGTTTGGAACTGAGTACGGATGTCTATTCTAGACCCTTCCACCTGTCAGGTGGTAAACAATAGAATCAAGAAATATGTATCTATTGTTGGACCTGATGCTCCATGGCCTAGGGGAATCACATCATATCCCTGGACTTTGCTGAGAAGCAAGATAGAAGCTGGAAAAGATTGAAGGCAGGAGGAGAAGGAGACGATAGAGGATGAGATAGTTGGATGACATCACTGATTCGAAGGACATTAGTTTGAGCAAGCTCCGGGAGTTGGTGATGGACAGGGAAGCCTGGTGTGCTGTAGTCCATGAAGTCACAAAGAGTCGGACACCACAGAGTGACTGAACTTAACTGAACTGAAAGATAGAAGCAGCATACCCTAAATTATTGGTAAATAGTAGGAAAGAAAAAAAAAAATTCTCTGCCCATCTAGTTCTTGGCAGAGGTATCCTCTATAATAAAAGTCAGGTTAACAGAAAAAAAAAAAAGAAAGGAAGTTTATTAACATCTTTACTTCCTGTATACATGACAGAGACCCAGCAAAACTGAGTCTGAAAACTCTGAAAATAGCCCAAATCATTGAGACAGGTGGACAAGCGGCCAGGCACAACCTTTAAAACAATGACAGCCATTGATCAAAACAGTAAATGACAAAAACTGGTAGGACTTTTTTTAATAGGCCTAAGATGGCAGAAAATTTGACTTCTAGATCCTGACCTTCAGTATATGCTCACTGTCATACATTAGCATGCTAACTGACCATCCACAGGCACCATGACAGTTCCAAGGCTGACCATAAAAGGTCAAACTGTGTGCAGTGGCCCGATTCCTAGACATCCCTACTCCTTTCCCCAAATAGTTAGAAAAATCTCACTTGTTAGTGTATGAAATTCCCTAACCCATTAAAAACTAACCATATCCTAGGGCTGCTCTCACTTTCTGAAACCGTTCACATTCTGCCTAGGTATATCTCTCTAAATACAAATTACCCCACTTTACGTTGGCTCACTCTTGATTTCTTTCCTGTGCAAAGCCAAGGATTTTCACTTGGTGGCCCATTCTAGGAACTTGCCCAGGACCTGGGAAATGACCATTATCTTGCTCGCCCTTCTCCTGCAACTCTGTGGCTAACACAGAGGGACCTCAAAGGGCATAATTTGGATCTGCCTATTGGGCTGGGACTCATCCTGAACAGTGTAGATTCATGTAGCCCCTTCGGGGATCTGGCAGAATCCGGCCCTCCGATTATGAAAGAACATGTCAAGCCCTGGGCCTTTCTTGCCTCAATCTTTCTTATCCTCTATTGCTCTGTCTCTTTGGACTCCAGAAGATCTACTGAGATGATCACCCAGACCACCCCATTAAGACTGTGAAGCAGGTAATTGGCAACCTGATTGTATGAGTTTTCTCTCTGTAGCTCCTCAAGCCTGATTTCCAGACCCTACTTGTTCTTAGTCTCAGCCTTGTTCTAGGATACTGGAACCACATTGGGGAGCCCCAAAAAGGGGACTATAGGAATACCCAATAAGATTTGTGACCTGGCCTTCCTCTGGTGCCTCTTGGGGTTCACAACCTCATTGCAGTTCTGAACAGAGGTCGCAGATGAGCACTTCCCTTGAGAGGGTCATATGCTTTATTTAACCCCTGTGCAGAGGTCATGATTGAGTACCTTTCTTAAGAGTTTTCAAATCTCTAGTCTTGGAAGCATCATGGCTGTATAACTTCTTATCTTTTGCTGGAGATCTTCAGGCTGAATTTCTCTTATTATCTTCCTTTTTTAGTTCCCTTCTGACTTCTTAGACTGCACATTCATCCTTGAGCCTCCTTACCAGCTTTGCAAGCAGGTCGGATGGTGCCTTGGTTTTACTTCTGTGAAAAGGCAAGCCTCATTTGGCTCCCTTCAGGTCAAACTGCTATAACCTGAGCCTGGTGGGCTACAGTCCATGGGGTTATAAGAAGTCAGACATAACTGAGTGACTAATACAACACAACTAGATGATTTTAACCCTGTTGGGTGCCTGATCCAACAATGCTAAACTAAAAATCACAAAGGCCAATCCTGAAGGTGACTTTTGTATTGTATTATTTTCACTGTGTTGCCTTGTGTTCCAGTCTTATCCTTCAACTCTATTTGTTTCTCTTTTTTCTTTCTCAGAGAGCACTAAAAGATAATTTGCTTAGTTGACTCAGGGTCTAGGTCTCTTCCTCCTCCCTCTTTCTCTTAAGGATGGAGGCCTTGGCCCCTGTACCACCTCAGGGTTACTCTTCCTTGCAAAAGCTTATGCAGGGGCAGATCTAGAAAATATGGATCAGAGGCACCACCCAATCGAGAGGGGATTTGTTTTAAATGCAACCAGGAGTGCCACTGAATGCCCTATGTATGAGAAAAGTCCACCAGGACTCTATCCCCCTTGATATGCAAATAAGAGGGCTGTCACAGTCCCTGCATTGGTTGGAAAAGAATTTCCAGATGTGAGGCAAAATGAAAGAGAATAAAGTTTATTAGAGCAGGATTTGTGCAAAGGGCAGGGGGGGGAATCATTTCCAGTAAAGTAGGTCAGCTTCCTGACAATCAGGAGAGCCAACCCTGAATGTGGGTCTTTGATCTGCTTTTATAGTCAGGAGACAAAGGAATGGGGTAAGGGGTCTTGTGAGTCATTTGCTGATTGGATGAGTTACATATACATTCCCTATATGAAGCACATATACATTCCCTATAGGAAGCACATACACATTCCCTATATGAAGTAGGAGAAGAGTAGGACAAATACCTTTCCTTTTATGGGGTTGGAGGCGGACAGACTATGCTACTCAGGAGTGCTAAAAAATTCCACAATGGTTATAGCATGGCAGGTAGAGCAATAGGAGTCTGCTTTTCTCTCTTCCTACATTCTGAGACCCTTCATGCTCATCTTGTTCTTTTGTCCTCAGGGCATCACAAGGACTGTTGGAATAAGGACTGCCCTCGGTCCCAAAGAGGATTCAGGTCTCCCAAACTGATGAAGACCGAAGACTGATGAGGCCTGGCACCATCCATGGCTCCCCCAAAACAACCTAGAAAAGACTTGGGTAATCCTTGATGTGGCATGTAGTAACATTTTTTCTCATTAGATACATGGGTTACCTACCATGTGCTGACTGATTTCCCTGGACTGTTGTTCTCCCAATCATGTATGATAATAGGAATTAATTGATGACCAAAACCAAGTTTTTCATTCACACTCTCAGCTGCTAGAGAATTTTATCTATGCATTCAGTTCCTGCTCACACCTGAATGTCCCACAGCCTTGTTTCAGAAGGGATTTACTTACTAAACTCCAGACAATACCTTGATTTGGATACCCTCATGAAGAAGGCATCAACCAAGAAAAACATCATTCTGGACCACGGGAACCTTTCTCAGTCCTAAGCCAGAGGAGGTTTCCATTATAACCCATATTGTTTCTCAAATGAGTCCTATTCTCTGGAAAACTGAGATCCCTGGAAGAGCTACTAATGTGCCACTGATCTCATTAAAACCTAATTGCTGGGGCTCCCCTGGTGACTCAGTGGTTAAGAATCCACCTGCTGGTGAGGGACACCTGGGTTTGATCATTGGTCTGGGAGTACCCCACATGCTGAGGAGCAACCAAGCCTGTTCACCACAACTACTGAGCCTACATGTCACGAATATTGAAGCCCAAACACCTTAGAGCCTAAGCTCCATGTAACAAGAGAAGCCACTACAATGAGAAGACCACATGCCACAATTAGAGAGTAGTCCCTGCTCTGTGCAACTAGAGGAAGCCTGCTCAGCAACAAAGACCCAGCACAGTCCCCAAATAAACTAATGCTGATTACTCATGGGGAAAAAATGACTGTTTGAGACCTAAGGTCCAAGAATGCAGTCAGTTCAGTTCAGTCATTCAGTCATGTCTGACTCTTTGCGACTCCATGGACTGCAGCACGCCAGGCTTCCCTGTCCATTACCAACTCCCAGAGCTTGCTCAAACTCGAGTCGGTGATGTCATCTAACCATCTCATCCTCTGTTGTCCCCTTCCCTTCCTGCCTTCAATCTTTCCCAGCATCAAGGTCTTTTCAAAGTGAGTCAGTTCTTTGAATCGGGTGGCCAAAGTATTGGAGTTTTGGTTTCAGCATCAGTCCTTCCAACAAATATTCAGGACTGACTTCCTTTAGGATTGACTTGATGGATCTCCTTGCAGTCCAAGGGACTTTCAAGAGACTTCTCCAAAAACACAGTTCAGAAACATCAATTCTTCAGCACTTAGCTTTCTTTATAGTCCAACTCTTACATCCAGACATGACTATTGGAAAAACCATAGCTTTGACTAGATGGACCTCTGTTGGCAAAGTAATGCCTCTGTTTTTATTTTGTCTAGGTTGGTCATGGCTTTTCTTACAAGGAGCAAACATCTTTTAATTTCATGGCTGCAGTCACCATCTGAAGTGATTTTGGAGCCCCAAAAATAAAGTTTCTCATTGTTTCCATTGTTTCCCCATCTGTTTGCCATGAAGTGATGGGACCAGATGCCATGACCTTGGTTTTCTAAATGTTGAATTTTAAGCCAACTTTTTCATTCTCCTCTCCCCGAGAGTGTATCCAATCTTTAATTATCAAATTCTTAAAATATGAGCTATTTCAACCTTGCCAAACTTTGTGTTAAATTTCCATTCTATCCATAAAAAATAAAATTGAGATAATAAGCTTATCTAAGACCTGAAGGTAGTTAATGAGGCAGTGGTCACAGTTTACCAGACAGCTTCCAATCCATGCCCCATATTGACCGAAGTCCTGGAGAATGCAAATTGGTTCACAGTGCTAGATATAAAAGATAGTTTCTCTTGCATTCCACTGCACCCTGACTTCCAAAATCACTTTCCTTTTGAGTGCAGATTCAAAATCTACTAATACCATGAATGCCTCCATTCTGTGTGCTTATGACGAAATTCAGTTTGTAGGGTGCCCATGGGTTAGAAATGGAATGAACTGAAATTTTCACTAAAACTTGTCTAGTTATCTTTAGAAATGGAACCACATGAGGCTATAGGCAAAAATCCAAATCAAAGGCCAAAATGAAGGCTATAATTGGAGAATTTCCTAAACCCAAGGAGAATCATCAGAGCTGTTTATAAACAGATTATTAAAATTAGAGGCCATGGCAAGGCTAAATTGATCATAGCTGATATTCAAAGCCTGATAGGAATTTCAGGGAGGGGCATTTATTCTAAGCTAAATGTTCAAAAGGCCTCTTGATGAAAGTGAAAGTGGAGAGTGAAAAAGTTGGCTTAAAGCTCAACATTCAGAAAATGAAGATGATGGCATCTGGTCCCATCACTTCATGGGAAATAGATGGGGAAATAGTAGAAACAGTGTCCGACTTTATTTTTGGGGGCTCCAAAATCACTGCAGATGGTGACTGCAGCCATGAAATTAAAAGACGCTTACTCCTTGGAAGGAAAGTTATGACCAACCTAGACAGCATATTCAAAAGCAGAGACATTACTTTGCCAACAAAGGTCCGTCTAGTCAAGGCTATGGTTTTTCCTGTGGTCACGTATGGATGTGAGAGTTGGACTGTGAAGAAAGCTGAGCACTGAAGAATTGATGCTTTTGAACTGTGGTGTTGGAGAAGACTCTTGAGAGTCCCTTGGACTGCAAGGAGATCCAACCAGTCCATTCTGAAGGAGATCAGCGCTGGGATTTCTTTGGAAGGAATGATGCTAAAGCTGAAACTCCAGTACTTTGGAGTACTGGATGCGAAGAGTTGACTCATTGGAAAAGACTCTGATGCTGGAAGGGATTGGGGGCAGGAGGAGAAGGGGACTACAGAGGATGAGATGGCTGGATGGCATCACTAACTCGATGGACGTGAGTCTGAGTCAACTCCGGGAGTTGGTGATGGACAGGGAGGCCTGGCGTGCTGTGGTTCATGGGGTCGCAAAGAGTCGGACACGACTGAGCGACTGAACTGAACTGAAATGTTCAAAAATGAAACATCTCAACATTGGTAAATTGGGTTTGTCAGTCCTTGATCACCAACTCCTTGAGAAAAAAAAAAAGCAAACAAACCAACCTGCTGCTAGAGAGGCTTAAGTGAAATTCTAATGAGGTGGATGAAACGAGCCTATTATACAGAGTGAAGTCAGCCAGAAAGAAAAACACCAATACAGTATACTAACGCATATATATGGAATTTATTTTTTTTAATTTTATTTTATTTTTAAACTTTACAATATTGTATTAGTTTTGCCAAATATCGAAATGAATCCGCCACAGGTATACCTGTGTTCCCCATCCTGAACCCTCCTTCCTCCTCCCTCCCCATACCCTCCCTCTGGGTCATCCCAGTGTACCAGCCCCAAGCATCCAGTATCATGTATCAAACCTGGACTGGCGACTCATTTCATACATGATATTATACATGTTTCAATGCCATTCTCCCAAATCTCCCCACCCTCTCCCTCTCCCACAGAGTCCATAAGACTGATCTATACATCAGTGGAATTTAGAAAGATGGTAATGACAACTCTGTATGAGAGACAGCAAAAGAGACACAGATGTATAGAACAGTCTTTTGGACTCTGTGGGAGAGGGAGGGGGGGATGATTTGGGAAAATGGCATTAAAACATGTATAATATAAGAAACGAATCACCAGTCCAGGTTCGATGCAGGATAC
The DNA here is from genome assembly GCF_032452875.1 of Bos javanicus. Lineage (NCBI taxonomy): Eukaryota > Metazoa > Chordata > Mammalia > Artiodactyla > Bovidae > Bos > Bos javanicus. The sequence continues at coordinate 41,200,836 of NC_083874.1, forward strand.
AGGAAGCTTGGGGCTGGTGCACTGGGATGACCCAGAGGGATGGTATGGGAAGGGTTTTCTTAATCATACAGAATCTACAAATGAAACAAAATCTGTCTCTGATACAGTGACTTAAATCAGCTCAAGCTCAGTGTGTATTGGCTCATTAGTCATTTTTTATTGTTTCCATGTAACCAATAAACATGTATATCTGAATCATTGGTTAGATTTGTGGATGATTCTTAGTTTCCATGATTCAAAATTAATTCTGAATAAGGTCTGGTCAATCTTAAAAGAAATCAATTCTGAATATTCATTAGAATGATTGTTCCTGAAGCTGAAGATCCAATACTATAGCCACCTGATGAGAACTGATTTACTGGAACCACCTGGATGCTGAGAAACATTGAAGACAAAAGCAGTGGGAGGGTTGGGGGTGGGCAGAGGATGCGTGTATGTATGCATGTGTGTATATATATATGCTAGCCATAAAAAGTAATAAAATAATGTCATTTATAACAATATAGATGGACCTAAAGATTATCCTAAAGTGAAGTAACTAAGGCAGAGAAGAACAAATATCACATACTTATATATGCTTGTATATATTTCCAAGATAACTTTTTAGAGACATTAATGATTCTCTATTCCTCTTTATTATTTTGAACTTTTTCATTAAAGCATAGAATAATACTTTTCATCACTTTGTATAATGAGAAATAGAATTATACTCAAGTCTTAGTACTCATGCAAAAACTTTGTCTACATTTTTACAGAGCAGATTTTCTGAATTACTCTTTTCAAAGCCTCCATTAGCTCCTTGTTTCTCAGGCTATAGATAACAAAGTTGAGCTTTGGTGTTAGGATGATATAAAGACAGCCAGAGCCTTGTCCTCTGTTGGAGGGATCATGAGTGTAGATAAGTGTAAGCAAAGGGTGCATAGTAGAAAGACACCACAGTAAGATGGGGGAAGCAGATTGAGTAGGCCTCTTTTCTCCCTTCTGCTGAGTGCATGTGATTGGCAGCAAGGAGAACACGACCATAGGAACATACAATACCAATGAAAGGCAACACAAGGAAGAGGATGGTACTCACAAATACTGTGTACTCATAGATCCAGGTGTCCATGCAGGCCAAAGTCAACATGGCTTGAACATCACATAAATGATCGATGGTCCTGGATCTACAATAAGGGATATGGAGGGCATATGTGGTGTGGGCGTGAGAGTTGACAGAGCCCATTATCCAAGATCAACACTCACACTCTTCTGCTGATTCTTATGGGATAGTAAAGAAGAGAGCAAGTGGTCACATAACGATCATAAGCCATAGATGTCAATATCAATACTTCTTCAACTGCTGACATCAAGAAAAAGAAACATTGAATCCAGCATCCAGTGAATGAGATTGCTTTGTTTCCCAATAAAAAATTGGAAGCCATTTTTGGGACAGTGTTGGAGATGTAATTTAGGTCAAGGAAGGAGAGCTGACTAAGTAGGAAATACATGGATGGTGTGTGGAGACGCATGTCTGGAAAGATGAGAAGGATCATTGACAATTTGCCAAAAAGAGCCTTTAGGAAAATAAGAAAAATGAGAGTAAAAATAAACAGATCAATTGTTGAGGTGGGGAGCAACCCCAATTAGATGAAATCATTTGATGTTTGATTACGGTTTTCCAAATCATACTGATATGCTTTTTTTTCCCCCTAAAACCAGCAGATATAAAAGTAATTAAGTGTAAAACCATAAAATATAGTACTAAATTATTATTTTAGTCCATTATTTAATATTTACAACTCATAAAAAAGAACTGATGCTATCTATATTGAAAAAAAAGCATATGTTATATTTTGAAACTGAGTTTAAAATTTGAAAACACAAATATATTTGGCCAAAGTGTTTTCCCAGGTATCTTTATTTTCTTAAATTATTATGTCATAATTAGGAAAAGTATGTGTCATTGTCTTATAAAACTCAAGCAACAAATTCAGATGCCATATATGTTCATAGGAAATCAATATAAATTATCTTATAGAAAAAAATTGCTATAAATTAATTTTTATTAACATTAAGAAATGATTTGTCTTACATATTCAATCCCTAAGGCTTACAGCAACCTATCAGCTCATATTGAGAAGAAATGTTTCTTTCTTCAGAATTTTTTACACAGGAATGACAAATCAAGCCTACATAAAGCCAGATAATATCTGGTTGGCTTCTTGTCCTTTTGGCTAACATCAAGTGTAGTATGGGGGCTTCCCACATGGCACAGTGGTAAAGAATGAGAGATGAAATGTTTAGATCCTTTTGAAAGAAGAATTTGGAAAGAGGAACAGTCAGTTACTTAAACAGAAAAAATAAATTGAGAGTCTTCTTATGGAGGTGGGTGGAGGAAATCTCCAGAGGCATTTTACGTCAACAAAGACTACACAGTCTCTAATGCCTTAGCTATAAATATTAATCTAGAACCAAATTTTTTCCAGACATTAAAGGTATGTTTCAAAATGAAAGAGGAAGCTAAACACATGGGCACACACTCTCAATACAAACACACACACACATATTCACACCCACATTCAAACACAAATATATGTGTTAAAATAATTGCAAAATGCAAAAACAAAACATATTTTTAAAGTAAGAATTGTCTCTTAAAAGAAGTATGAGATATTATTGATTCACAATGTAAATATCATTACATATATAAAGTCATGTAACAAAGCCTTTTGCAAATTAAAAAATAATAATCAATTAAAAATTAAAGTTTCAAAGTGGGAAAAAACCTACAGAAATAATTTTAAAAAACAGCAGTACCATTTTTAAATTTTTCTAGATTCCATCAGTTCAGTTCAGTTCAGTTCAGTCACTCAGTCATGTCCGACTCTTTGCGACCCCATGAATTGCAGCACGCCAGGCCTCCCTGTCCATCACCAACTCCCGGAGTTCACTCAAACTCACGTCCATCGAGTCCGTGATGCCTTCCAGCCATCTCATCCTCTGTCGTCCCCTTCTCCTCCTGCCCCCAATCTCTCCCAGCATCAGAGTCTTTTCCAATGAGTCAACTCTTCGCATCAGGTGGCCAAAGTACTGGAGTTTCAGCTTCAGCATCAGTCCTTCCGAAGAACACCCAGGACTGATCTGCTTTAGAATGGACTGGTTGGATCTCCTTGCAGTCCAAGGGACTCTCAAGAGTCTTCTCCAACACCACAGTTCAAAAGCATCAATTCTTTGGTGCTCAGCTTTCTTCACATATATATGCATTAATATATGATTTTTTTTTCTCTTTCATACGTCACTTTGTATAATTGGTTCATAGAGAACAGACTTATGGACACAGTTAGGGAAGGGGACAGTGAAATGAATTGAGAGCATAGCATTGACATATATGTATACTATATGCATGCATGCTAAATCACTTCAGTCATGTCTGACTCTGTGTGACCCTGGGGACTGTAGCATGCCAGGGTCCTCTGTCCATGGGATTCTCTGGGCAAGAATACTGAAGTGGGTTGCCATGCCCTCCTCCAGGAAATCTTCCCAACCCAGGATCAAACCTGTGTCTTTTATGTCTCTTGTGTTAGCAGGCAGGTTCTTTACAACTACCACCACCTGAGAAGCCCATATAAACACTACCCTTGTAAAGTAGATAGCTAGTGGGAAGCTGCTTTACAACACAGGGAGTTCAGTCCTGTGCTCTTTGACAATCTACAGAGGTGGGATGGGGGAAGGGAGGCAGAGAGGCTCAAGATAGAGGGAATAAATATTATGCATACTTATGGCTGATTCAGATCATTGTATGGCAGAAACCAGCACATCAGAAACTAAAAAATAAAGCAATTATCCTCCAGTTAAAAATACTTTTTAAAAAAAAGTAAAAAAAGACTTTACCAAGAGCAGTCTTCCTCTCTGTAGGAAGAAGCATATATCCAGCCAGGAGTCACTGAGGGGAGCTGAAATCAGTTCAATCTTAAAAGCAATAGAGAGGCAGAGTCAATCCTGCTTACTTCTGTCAAGCAAGGCATGGAAGGCAGAGCAAATGCAAGACTCTTCACCACTGCTGTTGAAGGTAAATACATAGAGCTCATTGGCAGAAAAAAGTCAACAGGAACTGGGATGTTTCTTGGGAAGGGAAGGGAAGTCTTCAATTGAGAGAAGCTTAAGGTATAAATAAGAAGTATGTATAAGAACTGACAACCTCTCTGAGATAGCACGTTAGTGGTAAAAAGTCTGCCTGACAATAGGAGATGCAAAAGACATGGGTTCAATCCCTGGGTTGAAAAGATCCCCTGGAGTAGGAAATTCCAGGATTCCAGAAAATTCCAGTAGGAATTTCTAGGATTCTTGCCTGGAAAATTTCATGGACAGGGGAGCCTCACAGGTTACAGTTCACGGGGTTGCAAACAGTTGGACATGACTGAGTGACTAACACCTTTGCTTTTTCACTGTATAGCACAGGTAACTCTGCTCAATATTCCAAGCAACCTAATTGGGAAAATACTTTGAAGAAGAATAGATACATGTATCAGTCAGTCAGTTCAGTGGCTCAGTCATGTCTGACTCTGCGATACATATATATGCATAAGTGAATCACTTTGTACACCTGAAACTAACAACATTGTTAATCAACTATATTAAAATATAAAATAAAAATTTATATAAAAAAAAGAATTGGAGGACTCACCCTTTGTAATTCAAAATTTAGTAGAAAGCTACAATATCAAAACTGTGTAGTGTTGTCATAAAGGCAAACAGAACTTAACAAAATTAGAGACTCCAAAAAAAAAAAAAAAAAAAGGAAACACTTCACATATGTGATGAAATGATTTTTGAGAAGAGTCTTAAGCCTTCATTTAGGTGTCTTTTCCATAAATATCGCTAAGAAAGCTTGCTATCCATATTCATATAATGAAACTGCATATGCATATATATGTATATAATATATATACATATAACATAAATTACTTTACAGTATTTTCAAAAATTAAACTAAATGGTTAACAGATCTAAATATAGGGCTAAAACTATAAATACCTAGAAGAAAACATAAGGGAACATTTTTATGATATTGGATTTATCTGTTGTTCATTCTTGGATATAACACCAAAAGCATGTGCAACAGAAATAGAAATGTATCATGAAATTTGTCAGAACTGAAAATTTCAGTGCATTGAAGAACTTTTATGAGTAGAATGAATAAGCAACCCACAGACATATTTGCAAAATGTATATCATGTAATAGAATGATATAAGGAATTTTTAAAGAACCACAGCTCAACAAGAGAAACAGAGAAACTAATTTTAGAATTTTGAACACATTTGAATAAATATATCTTCAAAGAAGATATAAAAATGGCCAACAAACACAGGAAAATATTTGTTATTTTTCTTCAGTCACTCAGTCATGTCCAACTATTTGCGACCCCATGAACTGCAGCATAACAGTCTTTCCTGTCCTTCACTATCTCCCAGAACTTGTTCAAACTAATGTCCATTAAGTTGGCAATATAATCCAACCATTTGCCCCCTTCTCTCTGTTGCGCCCTTCTCTTCTTGCCCTCAATCTTTCCCAGCATCAGGATCTTTTCCAATGAGTCAGTTCTTTGCATCGGGTAGCCAAAATATTGGAATTTCAGCTTCAGCACCAGTCCTTCCAATGAATATTCAGGACTGATTTCCTTTAGGATTGGCAGGTTTGATCTCCTTGCTGTCCAAGGGACTCACAAGAGTCTTCTTCAGCACCACAATTCAAAGGCATCAATTCTTCAACTCTCAGCTTTATTTATAGTCCAACTCTCACATCCATAAATGACTGCTGGAAAAACCATAGCTTTGACTATATGGACCTTTGTTGGCAAAGTGGTGTCTCTGCTTTTTAATTCACTGTCTAGGTTTGTCTTAACTATTCTTCTAAGGAGCAAGTGTCTTTTAATTTTATGGCTGCAGTCACTGTCCTTACTGATTTTGGAGCCCAAGAAAAAGAAATCTAATACTGTTTCCATATTTTCCCCATCTATTTGCCATGAAGGGCTAGGACCGGATGCCATGATCTTTGTTTTTTGAATACTGAGTTTTAATCAGCTTTTTAAAATGTATATTTGGCAAGACTGGATTCCCAGATCCATCTCTCTCTCTCTCTCTCTCTATCTATCGTGCAGTCATATTTGACTCTTTGTGGCCTCATGTGCTGTAGACTGCCAGACTTGTCAGTCCATGAAATTTTCCAGATAAGAATACTGGAGTGGGTTGCCATCTTTTACTCCAATCTATCTGTCTATCTATCCATTTATCTATCTATCAAACTAAGTACATCCAGTCCATGGGGTCACAAAGAGTCGGACATGACTGAACAACTGAAGTACATCCTTATCTATTTTATCCCTCAAATTTTACATATTTTGAGATGATATATCTGAAATAAGGATGAGTTGCTTTTTATTGACAAACACAAAAAATTAAAAGAAAGAAAAAAGAAATTGCTGTCATTGAAATAGAAATTCTATATACATGGTAGAAGGTCAAGAGTATATATGATGACTGTTTTGAAACACAAAGTCTTAGTTTACTCATGTTCATATGTATTTTCTTTTCTCATACATACCAGCTTTAAGGTATTTTCACGTGATCCCACAACAACCTCACACATTAAAGCTTATAAATAAAATCCAATTCATATTTTGCTTCCCCTATAAAATATTCTTTACCTAGGAGCCTAGAGATTGCATTTGCAAATGGATATTCATATTATTTTCACTGTAATTCAGACAGTAGATACACATATTCTGTGTGACAAGTAAAACCATTCAAATGATGCACAAGTTTCAAAGTGAATTAGATAGGACCATTTCTTAAAGTTCAGTCAGTTCAGTTCAGTTCAGTCACTCAGTCATGTCCGACTCTTTGCAACCCCATGAATTGCAGCACGCCAGGCCTCCCTGTCCATCACCAACTCCCAGAGTTCACTCAAACTCATATACATCAATTCTGTCGCAAACCATTTTCCCCCTATGTTTATATTTAGAATTGGAAACGAAATACTGAAAAAGTGCTCTTTTAGTGATTCATGCACTTTATAAAGAATAAAGTTTTTAAAACTATACTTTTATTAATAAAAAAATAAGTAGTCTCAATCACAAAGATATAAAGTGAGTTATCCAAGACTGTACAGTGAAATAGTGATCAAATTGGAAAACATGGAAGAGAGTCCTCTAGAGTCTATGTAATAGAGAATTTTCCACCGAAGCCTACACTCTTCTTGCTCTTGATCAAAACTTCTCAGTGAAATATCATTCTTGATTTCAACATAAAGCTGATGTGCTTTTTTACAGAAGTGCATCAAGAGTGTGGATTAATCTAACAAGCCTCTTTAATTACTTTTATTGGATATGTTGTAAGACATTTCAGATTAGACTTTAAAAACTCTTGAAAGCTAGGGTCCCCAACCTCTGGTCTGTGGATCAGTATCTCCTGTCAGATAAGCAGCAGCATTAGATTAGAAAGAGAGTGCAAAATAAATGTCATACACTTGAATCATTCCAAAACCATCAGGCCCTGGTTTGTGGGAAAATTGTCTTTCTTGAAACCAGTGCCTGGTGTCAAAAATGTTGGGGACCATTGCTTTAAAACACAAATACATTCTCTACCCAGTTTCACAGAAATTTGGATTTCTCCCTCTGTTCTCAAGATTTCTAAAATAAACTAAGATGCTGGCCTTTCCCCAAACTGACGTTTCTTACTTATCATGCTTAGAGCTGGAAAACCAGTAAACCAGATTACCAGGTTGATTTTATAGGGAGGAATTTGTATGCATTAGCTGCAGGAAGACAACTGTAGTTCCTAAAAATTGACTGATCATACATCAGTCTAAATGGTTATAATAAGAATTACTTTGATTACCATCAGTTACTGAGAAACTGTAGCATTGTAAAATGGCTTTCACAGGATCAGAAATAAGTTACTGGAAAGAGTGTCCTTTGGAGTTTGGTAGTAGTAATTTAGTCACTAAGTTATGTCTGACTCTTGCTACCCCATAGACTGTAGCTTGCAAGGCTCCTCTGTCCATGGGATTCTCCAGGCAAGAATACTGGACAGGCTGTCATTCCTACTCCAGGGGATCTTCTTAACTCAGGGATTGAACCCGGTTCTCCTGCATTGCAGGCAGATTCTTTACCAACTGAGCTACAAGGGAAGCATTTTGGAGTCTAGATAAGCATATTTCTATGCAGTTTTCTTACATGGAGACTTACATGAGATTCTACATTCCTTCAAGTGTTTGTTCAGTAGGCTCTACTAAAAACAATCAACGAGTACATTACAACTTATATTTGTTAACTGACTTAGGAATTTGAATGGTAGTATTTAATATTCAAGTAAAATGTATTTTCAATTTTTGAAAGCATACAGTTTGAGAACAATATTTTTTACCATATAAAGAGATCTAGAATGCATACATAAAATTTTATCCTTATATGTTTGTATGTTTCTACTTACCATTTAGTGAAATTTTACAATGCTGAATCAAAATTATTAGGTAAATAACTAATTAACAAATATTTTCAAAGACAGACACTAATTATAAAAATATGTTCTTCAAATTTCATTTTTCAGGAAGAATGTGTTCATTCTGCTTTATTGTGCAAGCACACCAGAGAGAGCTTAGGTTTACAACTAGGTAATGTTTTAGTTCATCTACTTATAAGAAATGTAACCTTAAAATATGTAACTATCTGAAACTGTATCTTTTATGTAGAACACATACAATAAAACATAGGATATTACAGGCTATATTTGAGAAAAATATAACATCAATTAATTAAAATACATAATATCCCTAAACTGTAGCTATAAATTTTAGAATGTTTCTTAATATCTTTGCCCTGATCATTTATATTCATCTCACTTGTCATATGCTACATTGCATGATTATATAATGTTCGAGTTATTTCTGTATACTACAATGCATTTGATTCTCACAAAACCACTGTATTTGTTTATTCAGATGTTATTATTTTTTCACTAGGAATTTAATGATATGTACAAGAAATAGAAAACAAATAAAATACAAAAGTTAAAAGCATAAGACACTTAATACATAGTTTATGTCTAAAAATAAAAAAATTGGATAACTATAACTAAATATGGTGTTAGTTACCTGGATTATTTCTAGGGGTTATCATTCAAATTGTATATATGTATCAGTTCAGTTCAGTTCAGTCGCTTATATATACATATATATATATATATATGTAATAGAATTTGTAGATATAAATGATCCATATACGTCCATAGATGAGTAACATCAAGCATTATTTTTTAACCTTCATTATGTATTCCATTTTGTAATGAATGTCTTATAACCACTCTTCATACAGATATATATATATATATATATATATATATATATATACAATTATAATAAGTAGAAATAAAAAGATTGTCCTCCACAGTCTTTATTTAGATTTGCAGTCCTTAAGTGTTAGGTTTGTTCTTCAAGTATCACTTGAGAACATTCAAAGCATGTTGCAATAGGATTAGGCCCTATCTCTTCCAAATCCCTCATCTCACTTCCCTTTCAGAAAGTACATTTATCATTCAAGTCCAAAACTACTTTCTGTTGTCATTTCATGCTCTACAATATTTGCTGAACGGTATTTTAAACAGTGCAGTCACTCATTTGACCTTAAACTCCTTTCTGTTTCTTTTTTATTATTATTATTTTATTATTTATTTATTTTTTTTTACTTTACAATATTGTATTGGTTTTGCCATACATCAACATGCATCCACTACGGGTGTACACGTGTTCCCCATTCTGAGCCCCCCTCCCACCTCCCTCCCCATACCATCCCTCTGGGTCATCCCAGTGCACCAGCCCCAAGCTTCCTGTATCCTGCATCGAACCATATCACTCATTTCCTAAAATGATTACCTAAAAATCTGATTTCAATCCAAATAGCAATCAACACTGCCAAAAAGCATTAATACAATAGAATCAGTTTATATGTGATTATACAATGTGCTTGCATGAAAGCATCTCTACACCTAGTGATTATATTTCATATTACTTATACTATTTTAAGGGGGTATCCTGGTGGCTCAGATGGTAAAGAAAATGCCTGCAATGCAGGAGACCTAGTCAATCCCTGGGTTGGGAAGATCCCCTGGAGGAGGGATAGGCAACCCACTCCAGTGTTCTTGCCTGGAGAATCTTCATGGACAGAAGAGTCTGGCAGGCTACAGTACATGAGGTCACAAACAGACATGACTGTACAACACGTATACTGTTTCAAAGCATTCTCTTCTTGGCTACAATATTTCCTGTATACAGAGCAGATGCAAAGAATCTTTCTTCACTTGGTTAATGAATTTTGTTTATCATTTAACTTTCTTGCTTTTTTCTATATCTATATCTATATCTATATGTCTTATTTCAGTAATGGCCAAATAGACCTTCTAATATCTGAAATACAATTCTAATTAATATAAAATTCATTGTGTATTTTATTATATACAGCATCATAGTTATTTTCAACTATACTTCACAACACAGTTTAGCTGAGGGTAAGCCCATGCAATGATCTCTGTTCATTTCCAAGGCAAACCATACAATTACATGGTAATCCAAGTCTATGCCTTGACCAGTAATGCTGAAGAAGCTGAAGTTGAATGGTTCTATGAAAACCTACAAGACCTTTTAGAACTAACACCTAAAAAAGATGTCCTTTTCATTACAGGGGACTGGAATGCAAAAGTAGGAAGTCAAGAAACACCTGGAGTAACAGGTGTTTACTGTTAAGAGGTGTACTCCAAATTTGGCCTTGGAGTACAGAGTGAAGCAGGGCAAAAGCTAATAGAGTTTTTCCAAGAAAACGCACTGGTCATAGCAAACACCCTCTTTCAGCAACACAAGAGAAGACTCTACACATGGACATCACCAGATGCCCAACACCAAAATCAGATTGATTATATTCTTTGCAGCCAAAGATGGAGAAGCTCTATACAGCCAGCAAAAACAAGACTGGGAGCTGACTGTGGCTCAAATCATGAATTACTTATTGCCAAATTCAGACTTAAATTGAAGAAAGTAGGGAAAACCACTAGACCATTCAGGTGTGACCGAAATCAAATCCCTTATGATTATACAGTGGAAGTGAGAAATAGATTTAAGGGCCTAGATCTGATAGATAGAGTGCCTGATGAACTATGGATGAAGGTTCGTGACACTGTACAGAAGACAGGGATCAAGACATCCCCAAGGAAAAGAAATGCAAAAAAGCAAAATGGCTATCTGACGAGGCCATACAAATAGCTGTGGAAAGAAGAGAAGTGAAAAGCAAATGAGAAAGGGAAGATATACCCATTTCAAGGCAGAGTTCCAAAGAATAGCAAAAAGAGATAAGAAAAACTTCCTCAGTGATCAGTGCAAAGAAATAGAGGAAAACAATAGAATGGGAAAGAATAGGGATCTCTTCAAAAAAATTAGAGATACTAAGGGAACATTTCAATCAAAGATGGGCTCAGTCAAGGACAGAAATGGTATGGACCTAACAGAAGCAGAAGATACTAAGAAGAAGTGGTAAAAATACACAGAAGAATGGTACAAAAAGATCTTCATGACCCAGATAATCATGATGCTATAATCACACACCTAGAGCCAGACATCCATGAATGTGAAGTCAAGTGGGCCTTAGCAAGCATCACTACGAACAAAGCTAGTGGAGGTGATGGAATTCCAGTTGAGCTATTTCAAATCCTAGAAGATGATGTAGTGAGAGTGCTACACTCAGTATGCCAGCAAATTTGGAAAACCACAGGACTGCAAAAGGTCAGTTTTCATTCCAGTCCCAAAGAAAGGTAATGCCAAAGGATGCTCAAAGTACCACACAATTGCACTCATCTCACATGCTAGTAAAGTAATGCTCAAAATACTCCAAGCCAGGCTTCAACAATACGTGAACCGTGAACTTCCAGATGTTCAAGCTGGTTTTAGAAAAGGCAGAGGAACCAGAGATCAAATTGCCAACATCTGCTGGATCATGGAAAAAGCAAGAGAGTTCCACAAAACATCTATTTCTGCTTTATTGACTAAGCCAAAGCCTTTGACTGTGTGGATCACACTAAATTGTGGAAAATTCTGAAAGAGATAGGAGTACCAGACCACCTGACCTTCCCACTGAGAAATCTGTATGCAGGTCAGGAAGCAACAGTTAGAACTGGACATGGAACAACCGACTGGTTCCAAAAAGGAAAAGGAGTATGTCAAGACTGTATACTGTTGCTCTGATTATTTAACTTGTATGCAGAATACATAATGAGAAACATCGGGTTGAATGAAGCGCAAGCTGGAATTAAGATTGCTGGGAGAAATATCAATACCCTCAGATTTGCAGATGACACCACCCTTATGGCAGAAATTGAAGAACTAAAGAGCCTATTGATCAAAGTGAAAGAGGAGAGTGAAAACTTTGGCTTAAAGGTCAACATTTAGAATACTAAGATCATGGCATCCAGTCCCATCATTTCATGGCAAATAGATGGGGAAACAGTGGAAACAGTGGCTGACTTTATTTTGGGGGCTCCAAAGTCACAGCAGATGGTGACTGTGGCCATGAACTTATTCCTTAGAAGGAAAGTTATGACCAACGTAGACAGCATATTAAAAAACAGAGATATTACTTTGCCAACAAAGGTATGTCTAATCAAGGGTATAGATTTTCCAGTAGTCACATATGGATGAGAAAGTTGGACTATAAAGAAAGCTGAGCATTGAAGAAATCATGCTTTTGAGCTGTGGTATTTGAGAAGACTCTTGAGAGTCCCTTGGACTGCAAGGAGATCCAGTCCATCCATCCTAAAGGAGATCAGTCTTGAGTGTTCATTGGAAGGACTGATGCTGAGGCTGAAACTCCAATACTTTGGCCACCTGATGTGAAGTTCTGACTCATTGGGCAATACTGGAGGAGAAGGGGACGACAGAGGATGAGATGGTTGGATGGCATCACCAACTCAATGGACATGACTTTGGGTAAACTCCGGGAGTTGGTGATGGACAGGGAGGCCTGACATGCTGAAGTCCATGGGATCGCAAAGAATCGGACATGACTGAGCACATGAACTGAACTGAAGCCCATGTAATCAGTTCAGTTCAGTTGAGTTCAGTCGCTCAGTCGTGTCCGACTCTTTGCGACCCCATGAGTTGCAGGACGCCAGGCCTCCCTGTCCATCACCAACTCCCGGAGTTCACTCAGACTCACGTCCATCGAGTCAGTGATGCCATCCAGCCATCTCATCCTCTGTCGTCCCCTTCTTCTCCTGCCCCCAATCCCTCCCAGCATCAGAGTCTTTTCCAGTGAGTCAACTCTTCTCATGAGGTGGCCAAAGTACTGGAGTTTCAGCTTTAGCATCATTCCTTCCAAAGAAATCCCAGGGCTGATCTCCTTCAGAATGGACTGGTTGGATCTCCTTGCAGTCCAAGGGACTCTCAAGAGTCTTCTCCAACACCACAGTTCAAAACTATCAATTCTTTGGCACTCAGCTTTCTTCACAGTCCAACTCTCCCATACATACATGACCACTGGAAAAACCATAGCCTTGACTAGACAGATCTTTGTTGCCAAAGTAATGTCTTGCTTTTGAATATGCTATCTAGGTTGGTCATAACTTTCCTTCCAAGGAGTAAGCATCTTTTAAATTCATGGCTGCAGTCACCATCTGCAGTGATTTTGGAGCCCAAAGAAAATAAAGTCTGAAACTGTTTCTGCTCTTTCCCAATCAATTTCCCATGAAGTGATGGGACTGGATGCCATGATCGTCTTTTTCTGAATGTTGAGCTTTAAGTCAACTTTTTCACTCTGTACTTTCACTTTCATCAAGAGGCTTTTTAATACCTCTTCACCTTCTGCCATAGGGTGGTGTCACCTGCATATCTGAGGTTATTGATATTTCTCCTGGCAATCTTGATTCCAGCTTGTGTTTCTTCCAGTCCAGCATTTCTCATGATGTACTCTGCATATAAGTTAAATAAGCAGGGTGACAATATACAGCCTTGACGTACTCCTTTTCCTATTTGGAACCAGTGTGTTCTTCCATGTCCAGTTCTAACTGTTGCTTCCTGACCTGCATACAAATTTCTCAAGAGGCAGATCAGGTGGTCTGGTATTCCCATCTCTTTCAGAATTTTCCACAGTTTATTGTGATCCACACAGTCAAAGGCTTTGGCATAGTCAAGAAAGCAGAAATAGATGTTTTTCTGGAACTCTTGCTGTTTTGATGATCCAGCAGATGTTGGCAATTTGATCTCTGGTTCCTCTGCCTTTTCTAAAACCAGCTTGAACACCTGCAAGTTCATGGTTCAGGTATTGTTGAAGCCTGGCTTGGAGAATTTTGAGCATTACTTTACTAGCATGTGCTGCTGCTGCTGCCAAGTTGCTCCAGTCATGTCCAACTCTGTGCGACCCCACAGACGGCAGCCCACCAGGCTACTCTGTCCCTGGGATTCTCCAGGCAAGAATACTGGAGTGGGTTGCCATTTCCTTCTCCAATGCATGAGAGTGAAAAGTGAAAGTTAAGTTGTTCAGTCGTGCCCAACTCTTAGCAACCCCATGGACTGCAGCCTACCAGGCTCCTCCGTCCATGAGATTTTCCAGGCAAGAGTACTGGAGTGGGGTGCCACTGCCTTCTCTGACTAGCATGTGAGATGAGTCCAATTGTGTGGCAGTTTGAGCATTCTTTGGCATTGCCTTTCTTTGGGATTGGAATGAAAACTGACCTTTTCCATTCCTGTGGTCACTGCTGAGTTTTCCAAATTTGCTGGCATATTGAGTGCAGCACGTTCACAGCATCATCTTTCAGGATTTGAAATAGCTCAACTGGAATTCCATCACCTCCACTAGCTTTGTTCGTCATGATGCTTTCTAAGGCCCACTTGACTTCACATTCCAGGATGTCTGGCTCTAGGTCAGCAATCACACCATCATGATTACCTGGGTCGTGAAGATCTTTTTTGTACAGTTCTTCTGTGTATTCTTGCCACCTCTTCTTAATATCTCTGCTTCTGTTAGGTCCATACCATTTCTGTCCTTTATTGAGCCCATCTTTGCATGAAATTTCCCTTGGTATCTCTAATTTTCTTGAAGAGATCTCTAGTCTTTCCCATTCTGTTGTTTTCCTCTATTTCTTTGCATTGATCGCTGAGAAAGGCTTTTTTATCTCTTCTTGCTATTTTTTGGAACTCTGCATTCAGATGCTTATATCTTTCCTTTTCTCCTTTGCTTTTCTCTTCTCTTCTTTTCATTGCTATTTGTAAGGCCTCCTCAGACAGCCATTTTGCTTTTTTGCATTTCTTTTTCATGGGGACTGTCTTGATCCCTGTCTCCTGTACAATGTCATGAACCTCCATCCATAGTTCATCAGGCACTCTATCTATCAGATCTAGGCCAGAACAGTAGTTCATAGGCAATATCAGCAGGTGTCTTTATCAATTTTACTACATTTTACTAGCATTTCACAATTTTTTAAGTGACATCAATTGCATTATAATTGTATAATAACAAGTTTTTGGTTTATTAAGTACTTCATGCCTCTAAGTAAAAGTGAAGAAGGATTTGAGTAGACCATATTTTTTTTTCTTAATTTTTACTGATACACATTTTAGTATAAATTATTTTGTCTATTAATCTAACTTCTATCAAGAAAGGTTGTTTTTTTTTTTAGTTCCCTGGATAACAGCATACCTGAATTTTTCATTGTTTGGCATGAAGATAAGTAGCTAAATCTGAATAAATTATCTTAAACCTCTTTTGTGATGAATAGAAGCAAAAATAATTAAGATTAGTACATTTTATGATATCAATGCTTTCAATACTTACTGGCTTGCTTAGTTGAAAGTAGTCCAAAGTTCTTCATATAAACAAAGTCATTTTCTGATTAAGCTCCCTTGAAAAATTTCTAAACAAATATATAATTGACATTTTAAGTATCTCTGTTAAAATTCAGAAGTAACAATGATTGGATTCTAGGCCTTCTTTACCTGGAGATTCAATTTAATCTTTTTTTTTTTTTTAGTTAGAATTTGGAATGTCCATTGAGACTTAGAAAATGTAAGTTAAGTCTCTAAGAGCCCAAGATGGCCATAAGCCAAGGTTGGTGATAGAGTTCTGATAATTTCTACAGAAGTTTTCTATGGCATATTTATGGTCAATTCAGTAGGGAAATAATAGTTTGTTTTTTTTTTTTTAATTTAGATTGTTCCAATATTATTATGTCTCTAAACTTTTTGGATCATATAGTTTCTGCATTTTTTGTCTATAAATACACAATAATGACATGTTTGAATATGTTATTATTTCCCAGTTCTGTTTATATTGGCCAGAATTTAAGAAATCAAATAAAATGAGATTAATTCAATAAAAACATATAAGAACATAATCTTAAAATATTACATTTTTGGTGGTTATCTTTATTTTAGGTTACATAATTTCAATTTACAATAGCCAAGACATGGAAGCAACTTAAATATCAATTGACAGATGCATGCATAAAGAAGATGCAGTGAATATTATATGACAGTAAAAAATATAAAGCAATGTGATTTACAGCACCATAGATGGACGTAGATTTTATCACCCTAAGTGAAGTAAGTCATTCAGAGAAAGATATCTCTTGTATGTGGAATCTAAAAAAAAAAAAAAAGATACCTATGAGCTTTTTACAAAACAGTAATAAACTCACAGATGTAGAAAACAACTGCATTGTTAGCAAACTGTTAAGGCAGAGTGGAGGGATAAATAAGGAGTTAGGGATTAACATATACACACTACTATATATGAAATATATAGCATTTATTATATGAGCTTCCCTCATAGCTCAGCCAGTAAAGAATCTGTGTGCAACGCAGGAGACCTGGATTCAATTCCTGGGTTGGGAAGAGCTCCAGGAGATGGAAATGGCAACCCAGTCCAGTATTCTTGCCTGGAGAATCCCATGGACAGAGGAGCCAGGCAGGCTACAGTCCATGGAGTCACAAAAGTCTGGCACATCTTAGCGACTAAACCAGCACCATATATTAAATATATAGCCAATGAAAATCTACTATATGGCATAAGGAACTATACTCAGTATCTTGTAATAACCTATAGTGTCAAAGAATTTGAAAAAAAAATATATACATATGTGTGTGTGTATGTGTGTGTGTGTATAAATAGATAGATAGGCCTTCCCAGGTGGCACTAGTGGTAAATTATCTGCCTGCCAATGCAGGAGATGTAAAAGACGGGTTCAATCCCTGGGATGGGAAGATCCGCTGGAGGAGGAAATGGCAACCGACTCCAAATTCTTGGCTGGGAAATCCCATGAAGGGAGGAGCCTGGTGGGCTATAGTCCATGGGGTCACAAAGCATCTGGCATGACTGAGTGTCTGTGCACATACAGATATATGTGTAATTGAATCGTTTTTCTTTATGCTTGAAACAACATAACATTATAAACCACCTATATCTAAAAAAAAAAAAAAAGAAAAGACTTATTTCCTTTCTTCTGGAAAAACACATTAAACTATAAAACAATTTTCATGTATTAAAATAAATAATGAAAATTTTGTTACTTAGCTGTAATGGTATTTAAAAAATATTCAACAATGCAGTTTTATTGCAGATTAAAACATAAGAATTATTATAGTTCTTATAGTTTTCAGTAAGTAAATTAATTACAACTTTTACTTGGGAAGAGGTATTATAGATTCAGTGTAAATTTTTAAAATGATTTTTAAAATATTCTATTTTTTAATTACCATGTGTCTCAGTGAAGACTTCTCTAATTCATTATGAATTCTTTGGAATTCATGAATCTGGGCATTCATTTTGCTTCCTAGGTTTGGTACTTTTGTTGTTGCTATTGTCAATATTACTTTTAATAAGCATTTTGCTCCCTTTCTCTTCTCCTTCTGGGATTCCTGTAATGCATATATTGGTGGTATATGTAATCTCTTATGTGCTATAGACTTTTTTCACTACTTTTTATTCTTTGCTGTTCCTCTGACTGTGTAATCTCAAATAAATTATCTTTAATCTCACAAATTACTTCTTTTGTTTGATCAAATCAGTTGTTTAGTCTCTATTA